>NW_013550410.1:0-66891 GCF_000499425.1 Eimeria acervulina | reverse complement strand
TATATTTCTATATATGTATATGTATATTATACACATATATATATATATATATATATATATATATGTACATGCATATATAAGAAGTGCTGCAGCTGTTTAGATCAAACGAAAAGCGAACAAAGCACAAAAATAATAACAAGATAATAATAGCAGACGGTAATAACAAAAGGAAGAGACAGTAATAATAATAATAATAATAATAATAATATTAATATTAATATCAATAATAATAATATTAATAATAATAATAATAATATTAATAATAAGAACCGCAACAACAACAATAATAACAATAATAACAATAATAATACTGTTAATAATAATAATATTTAAAAAAATAATAATAGCAAGAAATATAAATGATGATAATAACAACCAGCAGCAACAGCCAGCATAATAATAACAGAAACATTACAAATAGTAAATAATATATATAAAGATAAAGATAAAGAAAAAGATAAAGATAAAGATAAAGATAAAGATAAAGAAAGATAAAGATAAAGATAAAGATAAATAATACTACATTTGGGTGTAATGTCTCTTCAGTGGGGTGTCTCTGATGGAGAAGAGACAGAAAATAATTTAAAAAAAGAATTAAAACAAAACGAAGAAGGAGACAAAAACAGAAAAGGAGACAGTGAGAGACACAAACAAACAAAGACAAAGACAAAAGGAGACGCCAGCAACAACGTTAATGCAATATTATTTTTCTGTCTCTTCTTCTTCAACATTAAACAGAGAAAAGCATAAAGAGAGACAGAGACAGAGAGACACCTGAACAAAATAATTAAGAAAGAAGAGTTAAAACAAAACGATAAACAGAGAAAAACATAAAAAGAGACAGACAAAGAAAAACAAAGAAAGAGAGACAAACAAACAAAGAAGAGACAGAAAAGGAGATGGAGACAGAGACAGAAATAAACAAATAAAGACAAACAGAGACAAATGCAGATGCAAACGCAATAAGAGACAGACAGGAAGATATATATATATATATATTATATATATATATTATATATAAACAGATAGAAACAGAGAAGAGAGACAAATAGAAACAAATGCAAAAAGAAAGAGAGAGAGGGAGATAGAGACAGAAAGAGACAGAAGCACAAACAGATAGAAACAGAGAAGAGACAGACAAAGAGACAGAGACAAAGACAGAGAGAGAGAGACAGAGACAGAGACAGAGACAGAGACAGAGACAGAGACAGAGACAGAGACAGAGACAGAGACAGAGAGACAGAGACAGAGGCAGAGACAGAGACAGACAAATAAAAGAACAAAACGAAGGACAAGGAGACACATCTGACGCATGCAAACAAAAACGAAAAACATCGCATTTCTTCAATATGCACCGCAGCAAACGCGCAGCCAGCAACTTGGAAGAAACTGCAGCAGCAGCAGCAGCAGCAGCAACAGCAGCAGCAGCGACAGCAGCAGCAGCAAAAGAGACAAACAAAAGAGAATAATAGGGCGCCTAGGCATCACAATAAGCAAACACCTCTTCTAATGAACAGATAGACAGCAACTTGCACATACACTGGAGGCAACCGCAGGTCCTGCTGCTGCTGCTGCTGCTGCTGCTGCTGTTGCTGCTGTTGCTGCTGTTGCTGCTGCTGCTGTTGCTGCCGTTGCTGCTGTTGTTGATGCTGCACCATTAACTACTGCCGAACCATTTGCTGCTGCTGCAGTTGCGGGTGCAGTTGCTGCTGCAGCTCCTGATACAGAACCCACAGCTGGGTCTGCTGCTGCTGCTGCTGCACCTGAGCACGCTTCTGCTGCACCTAAGGAAGAAGCAGCACCTGAGCCTGCTGCAGGAGCAGCCGCAGAAGCTGCTGCGGCTCCTGCTGCAGCGGGTAGTACTGCTCCAGCTGCAACAAATGAACCTTCAGAAGCAGCCACGGCATCAGCAGCAGCAGCTGCTGCTGCTGCTGCTACTGCTGCTGCCCTTGCTGCTTCATCCCTAAAGATGTCGCCTGCGGGCCCGGCGTCTCTTGCAGCAGCTGCTGTTGCTGCTGCAGCAACAGCAGCAGCTCGGCGTGTCTCTAATGCCAGCGTATCATCTGCTGCAGCAGGTTCTGCAGCTGCTGCTGCAGCAACTGGCGAGCAGCAGCACACCGCCAGTGAGGCTGAGGAGACAGCGGGGAGGTGTCTGTCTCCTTCTGAGTTTTTGTCTCCTTTTGCTGCAGTCTCGGGGTCGATACCAGGCAACAATCAAAACAAACAAACTGCAGATGCTGCAGATACAGCAGATGCAGCAGCAGCAGCAGCAAAAGTATGCCCGGCGACAGCAGACGCCGAAGCAGCAGAAGGAGAAGGAACAGCAGCAGCAACAACAACGGCAGCAGCAGCAGCAGCAACATCAGTTGCTGCAAACACTGGAGACAACACACCTGCAGGGGCTGGAGCAGCTGACGCTGCAACAAAGGACTCAGTAGCTGCAGCAGCAGCAGCAGCAGCAGCAGCAGCAGAGGCACCAGCAGCAGGAGGAGAGGTAGCAGCAACAACAGCAGCAATAGCAACAGCAACAGCAGCAGTAGGTATTTCACAGCATTAAAAATAAGATTTGTTTATGTTTAGATAAGCAAGTAAGAAGCACGAAGAAAGCAGCAAATATGCTTCTTGTGGCTGTTGCTGCTGCAGCAAGAAGAGGAGACAGCAGCGCAGCAACGAACGGAGGAGATAGACACCAGGGGCGATGCCCCTGCAGCAGCAGCTGCAGCTGGTGCAGCAGCTGCAGCTGGTGCAGCAGCAGCAGCTGCTGCTGCTGTTGCTGTTGCTGCTGCTGCTCCTGCTGTGATTCCTAAGGGGGTTTCACAAGATGAACAGCAGCAACCGCAGCTACTGCTAGAGATACCAGCAACAGGACACGCAGCAGCAGCAGCAGTAACAGCAGGAGAGACAGCAGCAACAGCAGGAGGAGGGACAGCAGCAGCAGCATTAGCAGAAGCAGAACCAGCAGAAGGAGAGACAGAAGCTGCAGCAGCAGCAGGGACAGCAACCGCAGCTCAGGGAGACGCAGATGCAGCAGCAGCAGAAGCAAAAACAACAATCGAAGCAGCAGCAGCGTCAGAAGAAGAGACAGCAGCAGCAGCAGCAGCACCAGTATCAGCAGAGGCAGAAGCAGGCGCAGCAGCAGCAGCAGATGCAGATGCAGAGAGCGAAGCAGATGAATGGGGTCTGAAAGAAAGAGAGGCAAGCAAAAGAGAGACAGAAGAAGAAGCAAAGAAGAGAGACAGAGAAGCAGACGACGGAGACAGTAGAGACAGAGAGACAGGAGACAGTAGAGACAGAGGAGAGGAGACACCAACACACAGAGATGAACAAATAAAAGAAGTAAAGGAGACAGAAGAAATAAAAGAAGTAAAGGAGACAGAAGAAATAAAAGAAGTAAAGGAGACACAGGAGACAGCAGAGACAAAGGAGACAGTAGAGACAGAAGAGACATCAGAGACAAAGGAGACAGAAGAGACAAAAGGAGTAGAGGAGACAGAAGAGACAGTAGAGAGAAAGTCAACAAAAGAAACAATAAAGGAGACAGAGGAGACAGAAGAGATAAAAGAAGCAGAAAAGACGAAGGAGACAACAGAGATGAAGGAGACAAACGAGACAGAAGATAGACAAGAAAGAGAAGAGACAGCGAAGACAGCAGAGACAAATAAGAAAGAAGAGACAAAGGAGACAGCAGAGATAAATAAACAGGAAGAGACAAAGGAGACAACAGAGATAAAGGAGACAGCAAGCATAAAGGAGACAAAGGAGACAAAGGAGACAGGAGAGACAGACGAGAGAGAAGAAACAAAGAAGATAACAGAGACAAAGGAGAAGGCAGAGACAGCAGACATGAGAGAGACAGAGGAGACAGAGGAGATAAAGGAGACAGCAGAGATAAAGGAGACAGAAGAAACAGATGTAGAAAAGGAGTCAGAGGTAGTAAAGGAGACAGAAGAGACAGCAGAGGAGACAAAGGAGACTGAAGAGACAAAGGAGATAAAGGAGACAGAAGCGACAGACACCAGAGACGAACAATGCGCACCTCAAGCTGAAGGACACGCCACCCCTGCAGCAGCAGCAGCAGCAGCAGCAGCAGCAGAAGCAGAAGCACAAGCAGTAACAGCAGTAACAGCAGCAGGTGAGGGAAGATCAGAGGAGATAGAGGGATGGGGAGGCACTCTAGGAGCTTTTGCTTGATGGTTTAGGGTTTAGGGTTTAGGGTTTATTATTTAGGCAGGACTGCTTATTCCTTAGAACTAAGGGTTTAGGGTTTAGGGTTTAGGGTTTAGGGTTTTTTAAGGATGCAAAGTTCAGCGTTTAAGCTTTAGGGTTTAGGCTTTAGGGTTTAGGGTTTAGGGTTTAGGGTTTAGGGTTTAGGGTTTAGGGTTTATTGGTGTTTGCAGGGTGCGGGGGGTTAGCTGAGGCAGCGCCTGAGGCAGCAGAAGGAGAGAGTAAGTAAGGCTGCATGCAGGTCTCTGTTTGTCTCCTTCCTTGTCTTCTTCTTCATCTTTATCTTTATCTTTGACTTTATCTTTTTCTTTATCTTTATCTTTATCTTTATCTTTGTCTTTATCTTTTTCTTTATCTCCTTCTCTGTCTCCTTCTGTGTCTCCTTCTCTGTCTCCTTCTGTGTCTCCTTCTCTGTCTCCTTCTTTGTCTCCTTCTTTGTCTGTCTTTTTTTGTTTTTGTTTGTTCTTCTTTCACTGGCATTCATTTTTTTGTGTTTATTTTTTCATTTTTGTTTTGTTTGTTTTGTTGTTATTTATAATTGAGTATGGGTGGGGTTGGTGTTATTATATTATAATATTATGTATATTTACATATACATTTTTATTATTATTATTCTTTAATTTTATTATTTATTGCTATCATTATTATTATTAATATTATTAATTAATTAATTAGTTATTGCCGCTGCGTATATAATAATATATACAATAAATAATCATTCTACATATAATATGTATAATATACAATAATATATATAATATAATATATATATATATATACATATATGCATATATAATATATATATATATATATATATATATATATACATGCATATATATGTGAGTTAGTGGCCAGGTTAATGTTTTTGTTTGACTTTTTTTAATAGAGTCTCCTATGATTATTATTATTATTATTATTATTATTATTTTATTATTATTATTATTATTATTATTATTGTTGTTGTTGTTGTTGTTGTTGTTAGTATTACCACTGATTATAATATAAATTATTATAATAAATTGTTATTGTTTTATATTACTGTCATTATTATTATAACAATCCTTAATAATAATAATAATTATTATTATTATTATTATTTATTTATTATTATTATTCTTTTCGTAATGAACAGGCAACTACAACTATAAACCCCTTCATTTTGAGGGGCCCCCAAGGGGGGCCCCCTCTCTTATTTCTTTGAAGCGTCAACCTCAGGCCCAGCAAACGCCAGAACAACAAACAGAAAAACAAACAAAGGAAGAGACAGAGGGGCCCCCCGACGACGCCTATGACGAACCCGAGGCCCCTCAGCTCTCCAAACATATTGAAGCATTTGGGGCCCTAGGGGGCCCTGGGGCCCCAGGGGCCTCAGGGGGCCCTGAGGCTTCAGAAGCCCTCTTACATATTGAGGCCACTGGGGCCCCTGAGGCTCATGAGGGCCCAGGGGCCCCCGAGGCCCTCCAGCCCCCCCAGGCTCCTGAGGCCCCCTTAGATATTGAGGCCACTCAGGCTCCCAATGCCCCCGAGGCCCCTGAGGCCCCTGAGGCCCCCTTAGATATTGAGGCCCCTGAGCCCCCTAAGTCCCCGTTAGATATTGAAGCCCCTGGGGACCCTGAGGCATCTGAGGCTCCTGAGGCCCCGGAAGCTCCCCTAGTTATTGAGACCCTTGAGGCCCCTGGGGCCCCTGAGGCCCCCGACTCCCCTAAGGCCCCCTTATATGTTAAGGCCCCTGGGGCCCCTGAAGCTGCTGATGCCCTTGAGGCCTCCGACGCCCTCCAGGTCCCTCAAACTCCTGAGGCCCCTGAGGCTCCTGGGGCCCCTGAGGCTCCTGGGGCCCCTGAGGCTCCCGGGGCCCCTGAGGCTCCCGGGGCCCCTGAGTCCCCTGAGGCTCCCGGGGCCCCTGAGTCCCCTGAGGCTCCTGAGGCCCCCATAGATACTGAGGCCCCTGAGGCCCCTGAGTTCCCCGAGCCCCCCATTGGTATTGGTCCCCCCGTCTCCCCTGACGCCCCTGAGGCCCTTGAGGCCCCTGAGGCCCCTGAGGCCCTCGAGGCCCCTGAGGCCCCTGGGTTGCCTGAGGCCCCTGAAGCCCCTGAAGCCCCTGAAACCCCAGGAGTCCCTGAGGCCCCCGAGGCCCCTGAGGCCCCTGAGGCCTCAATAGATATTGAAGCCTCTGGGGCCCCTGGGGCCCCTGAGGACCCCGAGGCCCCTGAGGCGACTGGCGCCTCTGTCCTTGAGGCCCCTGAGGCCCTTGGGGCCCCTGAGGCCCTTGGGGCCCCTGAGGGATGTACTGTTGCGGAGGCCCCTGGGGCCCCCGATGCTGCTGAGGGTTTTGCTGCTGCGGGTGCTGCTGCTGGTGTGGGGTTTTGCGGCAGCAGGGAGGGCCCTGAGCCACCCACAGACTCAAATGCATCTGGGGATGCTGCAGCAGCAGCAGCAGTTCCTACTGCTGCTGCTGCTGCTGCTGCTGCTGCAGGAGAGAAAGCAGCACCGGTAGCAGGTGAGGCAGCTCCTATTATAACAGCAACAGACGGGGCGCTCTATGCAGCAGCAGAAGCAGCAGCACGGAAGGTGGTGGCTGCAGCAGAGGGAGCAGCCCCAGCAGCAGAAGAGGCAGCAACGCATGCAGCAGCAACTGCAGCAGCAACTGCACCAGCAACGCTGCCAGCAGCACACTCAAAACCAACTGCAGCAGAAGAAGCAGCAGCTGCTGCTTCTGCTGGTGAAGCAGCGGAGACAGTAACAGAGACAGGCGCAGCAACGACAGCAGCAGCAAGGGAACCATCTGCTGTTGCTGCAGCAGAGTTAGGAGCAGAGGCAGCAGCAGAGGCAGCAGCAGCCGAGGCAGCAGCAGCCGAGGCAACAGCAACAGGAGCAACTGCGCCAGCAGCAGCAGAAACAGCAACTGCTGCTGCAGCAGAGGCAGCAGCAGAAGAAACACTCTATGCAGCAACAGAATGTGCAGCTGCAGCAGCAATAGATGCGGCAGCAACAGAGGCAGCGAGAGAAACGCCTGCGGCTCTCACAGCACCGACACCAGCAGCACCTACAGCAGCAACTGCTGCAGCAACTGCTGCAGCCCTAAACGAACCCGCTGCTGATGCAGCTTCAGCAGCAGCAGCTGCTGCAGCAACAGAGGATGCAACAACTGAACATACAGCTGCAGCAGCAGATACAACAGCAGAGGCAGCAGCTGAGGCAGCAGCAGACAAAGAAGCAAATGCAGCAACAGAGGCAGCAGCACAGGCAGGAGAAGATGCAGCAACTGAACGTGCAGCTGCAGCTTCAGATACAGCAGCAGACACAGCAGCAGACGCAGCAGCAGATGCAGCAGCAGACGGAGCAGCTGAGGCAGCATCACAGGCAGCAGCAGCAGCAGCAGCAGATGCAGCAACGGACGCAGCAGCTGCTGAAGAATTCGCTGCCATGGCAGCAGATGCAGCAGCAGACGCAGCAACAAGCGCAGCAGCAAACGCAGCAGCAGACCTAGCAGCAGACGCGGCAGCAAACACGGAAGGCGCTGATGCAGTAGGATACGTGGCAACAGCTACAGCAGCAGCAGCAACGTCAGCTGCAGCAGCAACAGCAGGAGCAGCAGCAGATGCAACAACAGACGCAGTGGCTGCTGTTGCAGTAGCTCTAACGGCAGCAAATACAGCAGCAGACGCAACAGGAGACACACCAGGAGATGCAGAAGCAGACACAGCAGCAGACGCAGCAACAGCAGCAGCAGATGCAGCATCAGACAAAGCAGCAGACTCAGCAGCAGGCACAGCAGCAGCTGCTGCGGTACCTGTCTCGTCAGTTGAAGAAGCAACAGGCGCGGCAGCAGATGCAGCAGCAACAAGTGCACCAGCCATCGCAACAACAGCAGCAGAAGCAGACGTAGCAGCAGATGCAGCACCACATGCAGCAGAAGACGCACCCGCAGAAGCAGCAGCAAACGCAGCAGCTCCTCTGGCAGCAGCGGCAGCACCAGACACAGCAGCAGATTCTGCAGCAGACGCAGGAGCAGATGTAGACTCTGTTCATGCACCACTTATCACATCAGCAGATGCAGCAACAGGCGCAGCAGCAGAGGCAGCAAGCGCAGCAGCAGGTGCAGCAGCAGACGCAGCAGCAGACGCAGCAAGTGCTGGCGCAGCAGCAGAAGCGGCAACAGAGCCAGCAGCAGATGCAGCAGCAGCAGGCACAGACAGATGCACTGCTGCTGCAGTAGCTCCCGTGGCAGCAGATGCAGCAACAGCAGCAGCAGCAGGAGATGCAGCAGCAGAATCAGCAGCTGTAGCAAAAGCTGTAGCAGCAGCAGAAGCCGTAGCAGCAGCAGAATCAGCAGCTGTAGCAGCAGCAGAGGCAGACGCAGCAGCAGATACAGCTACAGATGGAGCAGCTGCTGACGCAGTACCTCCCGTGCCAGCAGTGGCAGCAGCAGAAGCAGCAGCAGAAGCAGCAGCAGAAGCAGCAGCAGAAGCATCAGCAGAAGCAGCAGCGGAAGCAGCAGCAGAAGCAGCAGCAGAAGCATCAGCAGAAGCAGCAGCGGAAGCAGCAGCGGAAGCAGCAGCAGAAGCAGCAGCAGACGCAGCAGCAGAAGCATCAGCAGAAGCAGCAGCGGAAGCAGCAGCGGAAGCAGCAGCAGAAGCAGCAGCAGAAGCAGCAGCAGAAGCATCAGCAGAAGCAGCAGCAGAAGTAGCAGCAGAAGCAGCAGCGGAAGCATCAGCGGAAGCATCAGCAGAAGCAGCAGCAGAAGCAGCAGCAGAAGTAGCAGCGGAAGCAGCAGCAGAAGTAGCAGCGGAAGCAGCAGCAGAAGCATCAGCAGAAGCAGCAGCAGAAGTAGCAGCAGAAGCAGCAGCGGAAGCAGCAGCAGAAGCAGCAGCAGGAGCAGCAGCAGAAGTAGCAGCAGAAGCATCAGCAGAAGCAGCAGCGGAAGCATCAGCAGAAGCATCAGCAGAAGCATCAGCGGAAGCATCAGCAGAAGCAGCAGCGGAAGCAGCAGCAGAAGCAGCAGCAGAAGCAGCAGCAGAAGCAGCTGCAGAAGCAGCAGCGGAAGCAGCAGCAGGAGCAGCAGCAGAGGCAGCAGGTTCTATGGCAGCAGCTCCCACAACAACGGAGACCGCAGCAGGAGTAGATGCAGCAGCAGGCGCAGCAGTAGACGCAGCTGCTGCATATGCAGTCGCTCTCGCAGCCGCAGGCGCAGCAGCAGAAACAATAGCGGCAAATATAGCAGCAGACGCAGCAGTAGACGCAGCAGCAGAAGCAGCAGCGGCTGATGCAGCAGGCCCAGGAGCAGCAGAGGCAGCAGCAGACGCAGCAGCTGAAGCAGCAGCAGACGCAGCAGGTTCTGATGCAGTAGCTATAGCAGCAGCAGACACAGAAGCAGACACAGCAGCAGACGCAGCAGCTTGTGATGCAGTAGCGATAGCTGCAGCAGACGTAGCAGCAGACGCAGCAGGTTCTGATGCAGTAGCAGACACAGCAGACGCAGCGGCAGCAGCAGACGCAGTAGATGAAGCAGCAGAGGACACTGTAGCAGATGCAGCAGCAGAGGGGGCAGAGGACGCAGCAGCAGACGCAGCAGCAGAGGCAGCAGCAGACACAGCAGACGCAGCGGCAGCAGCAGACGCAGTAGATGAACCAGCAGAGGACACTGTAGCAGATGCAGCAGCAGATGCAGCAGCAGATGCAGCAGCAGAGGCAGCAGATGAAGCAGCAGAAGACACCGTAGCAGATACAGCAGCAGAGGCAGCGGCAGATGCAGCAGCAGACGCAGCAGCAGAGGCAGCAGCACAGGGAGTAGATGAAGCAGCAGAAGACACAGCCGCAGAGGCAGCAGCAGACGAAGCAGCAGCTGATGCAGCAGCTCCCCTGGCAGCGGCGGCAGCAGCGGCCGTAGCAGCAGACGCAGCAGCAGAGGCAGCAGCAGATGCAGCAGCATATAAAGAGACAGCAGCGGCGGCAGATCCAACTGAAGGGGCAGCAGCAGCCTTAGAAGCTGCTGCAATACCTCCTGCAGCAACAGACACGACAGCAGAGGCAGCAGCAGAAGCAGGTGCAGTCGCAGCAGCAGCAACAGACCCAGCAAATGCTAGCGCAGCAGCAGAAGCAGCAGCAGAAGCAGAATCAGCTGATTCATCACACTCAACAGCAGCAAACACTGCAACAAACGAAAAACCAGACGCAGCAGATGCAGCAGCAGACTCGGGGCCAACAGCAGGCGCAGCAATATACGCAACAGCAGCAGCAGCAGCAGATGAAGCAGCAGCAGCAGAAGCAGCACCAAACGCACAACCAGCAGCAAACGCAACAGCAGGCGCAGCGTCAGCAGCAGCAAAGGCGCAACCAGCTGCAGACGCAGCAGTAGCAGGAGACACAGCAGCAGAGGCAGCACCAGACGCAGCGGCAGACACAGCAGCAGGAGCAGCAGAAGACACAGCATCAAACAATGCAGCAGATGCAGCAACTGCTGATGCAGTAGTTCCCTCAGCAGCAGACACAGCAGCAGACTCAACAGAAGAAGCAGCAGCAGCAGATGCAGTAGCCGGGGTTGCAGCAGCAGAGGCAGCAGCAGACGCACCGGCTTCTCACGCGGCAACAGACGCAGCAGCAGATGCAGCAGCAGATGCAGCAGCGGCAGGAGAAACAGCCGCTGCAGGAGACTCAGCAATAGGCACAGCAACAGACGCAGCGGCAGACGCAGCAGGAGAGGCAGCAAACGTAGATGCAGTAGCTGAGGAGATAGCAAATGCAGCAGCAGACGCAGCAGCAGACGCAGCAGCAGCTGGTGCAGTATCCCCCGCAACAGCAGACGCAGCAGCAGATGCAGCAGTTGCTGATACACTGGCTGCCACCGTTGCAGCAGCAGCAGCAAACGCAGCTGCAGAAGACGCTGCAGCAGGAGATGCTGCAGCAACAGACGGAACAGCTGTTGCCACAGGAGCAAACACAGCAGCAGAAGCAGCAGCGCACGTAGCAGCAGAAGCAGCAGAAGTAGCAACAGCCGAGGCAGCAGCCGCTGGCTTAGAGGAAGGAGCTGCAGCAGTGGAAGCAGCAGCAGATGTAGCAGCAGACGCAGCAGCAGATGCAGCAGCAGATGCAGCAGCAGATGCAGCAGCACATGGAGAAGTTGCTGAAGCAGTAATTCCTTTATCAGCAGAAGCAGCAGCAGACTCAACAGCAGATGAAGCAGCACATGCAGCAGCAGATGCAGCAGCTGCTGATAGAGTCGCTTCTGTGGCTGCAATTGCAGCAGTAGATACAGCAGCAGACATAGCAACAGACGCAGCAGCAGATGCAGCAGCAGATGCAACAGCAAATGCACCAGCAGAGGCAGCAGCAGCTTCTGCGGGTAACGCGACAACAGAGGCAGCAGCAGGCACACCAGCAGCTGACGCAGCAGCAGCAGCAGGTAACGCAGCAACAGAAGCAGCAGCAGACATACCAGCAGCAGGCGCAGCAACTGAGGGAGCAACAGACGCAGCAACTGCTGATGCAGCGCCACAGGGAACAGCAGACGCAGCAGCTGCTGATACACCAACTGTCGCAGCAGCAGTAGCAGTAGCAGCAGGCGCAGCTGCAGCAGTGGGGGCTGCTGCAGCAGGTACGGCAGGAGACGCAGGAGCTGATGATGCAGCAGCTGACGCAGCAGCCGAAGCAGCAACAGACGCAACAGCGCCTGATGCAGTAGAAGTAGCGGCAGCAGACGCAGCAGCAGGCGCAGCAGCAGACACAGACGCAGACGCAGCAGCTGTTGATGCAGTAGCTCCCGCAGCAGCAGACCCATCAGCAGCAGCAGACGGTGCAACCGATGCAGCAACAACAGAGGCAGCAGCAACAGAAGCAGAAGCAGCAGTTGAGGCAGCAGCAGCCGCAGCAATTGGAGGGGATTGGGGGGGTGATCAGGATCGGGATCGGGATCGGGATCGGGATAGCGATCCCCTATGCCCCCCACAATCCCCGGCCCCACAAACAGGACCCCACAACCCCACCGACGAGCCCCAGCAAGCAGCAACAGGACCCCCCAGGCAAGACGCCAGCACCGACAGCAGCAACAACAACAGCAGCAGCAGCAGCAACGGTGGCGCCGAAGGTGAGGGCAACAGCAGCGGTGTACGCGACACCAACAGCAGCAGCAGCAACAGCAGCAGCAGCAGCGGGGTCCCTGCTGGTGTATGCGATGCCTCTACTGGCAGCCTCAAGACTGTGGGGGTGTCTGGGGTGTCTCTATTTAAAGGAGACAGTCGCTGGCGCATGCATTTAGGAGAACAATCTTGTGGGGCCCCCCCTCGTGCTGAGGACTCTTTGTGGGGGGCCCTCGATATGTTAGCAGAGAAAAGAAGCGGGGGAGACACAGCAGCAAAAGATGAAGACAAAATAATTGTTAAAGATGTTCTCGTTGTGCATGCACCCATCACAGCCCCTCTACCTGCTAGGAGGCCCCCTTCTGCTGCAAGCAGGGGCCCCTCACGCTGCCCTTCCCCCTCACCAACACCAGCAACAACAACAACAACAGCAGCAGCAGCAGCAGCAGCAGCAAACACACCAGCAGCAGCAGGAACAGCAACAGGAACAGCAACAGCAACGCCGCCAGCAGCAGCAACAGCAGCAGCGCAAAATGTGCAGCAGGCTGCTGCTGCAGCTGCACTGGCTGCAGCAGCAGCAGCAGGCGTCAGCAGCAACTCCCAGGTGCCGCAAAGGGTAGGGGCCCCCTTCCTCCGACCTGCCTCTGCTGTTTTTATTCAGGGGGCCCCCAACTCCTCTCCTGCGGGGCCCTTTGGGACACTCAGGTCGTCTACGCAACTCTTTAGGGGCCCCCTGGGGGCCCCCAGGGGGGCCCCTTTGTCGTCTATGAATGCCCCTGCCTCGTCGCTCCTCAGCAGCCACTTAACTGCTGTTGGAGCGACAGAGGGGCCCCCTGGGGGGCCCCTCAGGGGGCCCCCTATAGGCCCCTCTGCGGGGTTTCCTGTGAGGCCCCGCACGGTGTCTGCTGCAGCAGCAGCCTCTGTGCAGCGGCCCCTGTCTCCTGTTCCTGCTGCCGTTGCTGCTGCTGCTGCTGCTGAGGGGGTGGCAGCCAGCAGGCCCCTCCTCCCCTTCAAATCCTTCCCCCCAAAAGCTGTCATCTGCGGCCGCAGGGCCTCCACCCCAGCGCCACCAGAAGCATCAGCAGCAGGAGCAGCAGCAGCAGCAGCAGCGGCAGCAGCAGCAGCGCCCACTCAAACCTTCCGGGTCCCTTGGAGCCCCACACAAATCTCTCAGGGGGCCCCGCTGATGCAGCAGCAACATAGGGGCCCCCTTCTGGGGACCGTACAAATGCCGCCAACGCCTCCCCCGCAATACCCTCTGCTGCCCTCTAGAAGGGGCCCCCCAGCCCCCATACCTGGAGGGGGCCCCCTGCACAACCCCCTGCAGGGACAACCTCAGGGGCCCCCAAAGTGGCCCCCTGTGGGGACCCAACAGAACCCCCCTAAGGGCCCCCTACAGGGGCCCACGCAGGGCCCAGTAGCTCTAGGGGGCCCCCTACAAAGCCCCCTGCATGGGCCCCTGCAGGCAGCCCCACAGAATTCTCCACAGGGGCACCCAAGGGGCCCCCCACAGGGCCCCCCACAGGGGCCCCCACAGGGCCCCCCCAAAGGCTCCATACAGGGGTCCAAACGGGGCACTCCACAGGGCCTCCTGCAGGGGCTCCCCGTACAGGGCCCCCCACGGGGACCCCTACAGAGCTCCCCACAGGGCTCTCCACAGGGGCCCCCCGTACAGGGGCCCCCACAGGGCCTCCCGGCTGGAGCAATGAAGGCTGGGATAGGATTGGGTTCTGCTACTCCTTGGGGGTCCCCCCTTTCTGTTGCCGAAGACAATAACAACAACAACAACAGCAGCGGCAGCAGCGGCAGCCATGCACAGCTGCTGCAGCTCCGCAGCAGTTCGCCTGGGTCCCCTCTTGAGGGCCCGAGGCCCTTCATACCCCCGGGCCACTCCTTCCAGGGGCCCCATAGCCGCGCTCCAGCTGTCTGTGCAGCTCCAGCTGTCTGTGCAGCCTCAGCTGTACCGTCGCCTCTGGGTAGCCAGTCACCCATGCATGCAGCAACAACAACAACAGCAGCGGCAGCAGCAGCATCACCACCACCACCAGTAGGAACAGCACCAGCAGCAGTAGCAACACCAGCCGCAGCAGCGCCAGCAGCAGCAGCAGCAGCAGCAAGGGCGAGGGGACAGTTTGTTCCAGTTGCATCGCAGCGGCCTGCTGAGGGGCCCTTGCTGCTGCCTGCTGCTGCTGCATGCACCAGGCCCCCCAGTGCGTCTGTCTCTTCCCGTCTCCCCCCCTCGCCAATGAACTCTTCTTTCCTCCCCCTGTCTCCTCTACCCTCAAGGTCTCTGAATCCTCTGGGGCCCCCTGCTGCTGCTGTGGGGCCCCCGAGGCCTCAGGGGCCCCCTGCTGGTGCTGCTGCTACACCCGCAAGCAGCAGCCACCTGCAGTCTGTGCAGCACAACGTTCCTGCGGCATCTCTGCTGCCCACTGCTGCTGCTGCTGCTGCTCCTGTTGGTGGTGCTGCTCCCGCTGTCTCCTCTGCTGTCTGTACACCCGCAGGGGCCCCTCCTCACTTCCCCCCCCTCCCTTCAGGGCCCCCAACGGGAGCACCGGCCGCTGCCTTTGCAGCAGGGGGGCCCCCACCCTTCGTACTCTCAACAGTAAGGGCCCCCATAGGCAGCCATCAGCAGCAGCAACAGCAGCAGCAGCAGCAACAACAGCAGCAGGGTTCAGGAGCCAACGGGTCCGCAGCTTCTGTCTTAGGGCCCCCCGCTGGCATTCCTTCGGGTGTAGCGACAGCCGTTGCAAAGCCCCGCCCCACAACCTCTCTTTTCCCTCGGGGATCGGTCTCCTCCCCCGTCTCTGCCTCTGTCTCCGTCCCTCCTGTCTCCGCTCAGGGCCCCTCTGTCTCTTCTGTCTCCTCTCTAGGCCCCGTAGCTAACAGTAGAGGGCCCCCCCACAGACAGCCGCCCCCGGCCGCCTCCCCATTGCCCTGGGAGGGGAACCTGATGGGGGGTACGAGTCCGATCCCACAACCGCAGGGATCGGGATCGGGATCGGGATCGGGATCGGTGTTGGGATCAGTGTTGGGATCGAGCCCGGCAGGGGCCGCCCTACAGGGGAGGCCCCCTTCCGCTCCTGCTGCTGCTATTCGCATGGAGGCTCTGCAGGCACAGCCAGGGGCCCTGCTGCTGCAACAAGGGGTGCCCCCAGTTGGCGCAGCTGCTGCTGCTGGTAACTCAGCAGCAGTTGTGGGGCCCCTCCGCCCCCCTCCCGCCGCTGCTGCAGCAGCGGCAGCAGCAGCAGCAGCAACAGCAGCATCAACAACTGCTGCTCCTGAAGGTGCTGCTGCACGTGGGTCTCCTCCTGTATACACCTCAGTGCTTAGCAGCCGACTGCTGCAGCAGCGCCTTCCTTCTCAGGGACCCCCGCGAGCAGCAGCAGCCCCCATTGCAGTATCTGCTGGTGGTGCTGCTGCTGATACACAAGGGGGGCCTGCCCCCTTGCTGCTGCCGCTGCAGCGGGGAGCAGCAGCAGCAGCAGACAGTACAAGAGAGCGGGGGGCCCCTATGGGGGGTCCTTCGTCTCCCCTCTCGGCAGCAGGACCTCCTGCAGCATCTCCTCAGCAACACCCCACAACATGAAAACTCTTACACCCCCTCACTGCTGCTGCTCGCCTCTTTGCTGCAGCAGCAGTAGTGCAGCAGCTGCCATCCCCAAAGAGGGACGCCGGAAAAAAGCATCAGCTGAGCAGCAGCAGCAGCAGCACTAGTAGTAGTAGTAGTAGTAGCAGCAAAACTATGCCTGCCAGATACCGATCCTTCTCCTCAGAAACAGCGAAGAATTCCCCAGCTGCAGCCCTGCTGCTGCTGCAGCCCAGCTGCAGCTGCAGCAGCAGCCCAGTTCCAGCAGCAGCAGCTGCTGCTGCTGCTACCGCAACAGGCTGCAGCAGCTTTGGTGTTTTTGGTGCGGGGGAATATTGCTGCAGCTTTCTTTTTTTTGTTGTGGGGGCAGGGGAGGCAGAGACAGCGCAGTAACGCAGCATGAGGAGACACAGGGGACCCACTAATCCCCCTCTGCTGCTGCAGCTGCTGCCGCACGCTCGGGCATGCAACAGCTGCAGCAGCCAGGCATGCAGTAGCAGCAGATGCAGCAACTGCTGCTCGCTACATGGTAGGAGCAGCCGCAGACTCCAGCGGCCCTAGATGAGCTAGATCAAGGTTTAGGAGGCTGCATTAGTTACTTCAGCTTGCTTGGGGCAGCTTGAGGGGTTTTAAGGTTAAAGGTTTAGGGTTTTAGGGTTTAGGGTTTTAGGGTGTATGGTTTAGGGTTGATGGCCTCAAAATAAAGACGGTCGGGAAGCAGAAACGCAAAAGCGATGCTGTGAGTAGGCAGCACATCAGACGCTGTTCTGCTGCACTGCAGCAAGTGCTGCAGCAGCAACGGCAAGTGGAGCAGCAGCAGCAGCAGTTCCTAAACAAATGCTGCAGCAACTGCTGCATTGGCGGGTGGCCAGAGGGCGGTATAAACAGATGGAGAGACAGATGAAGGGGTGTTTATTTCCTGCACTGTACAGACAGCAACATGGTCTGCATGCTTCCTTTTGTTTGTCTTTATTGCATAATCTCTGGGCTCTCTGTCGGGGCCCTTCCCTCCCCTCTTCCCCGCGGGTGTAGAATGCGTCTCTCCTGATAGAATGTCTCTGAATTGAGTGTTGTATAGTCCTCTATTCGTTGTCTGCAGCTTCACTTTGTTGCTGCTCAGCAGCAGCAGCACCCGGTTCCGCTGCTGCTCCTGCTGCTGCACCTGCTGCTGCCTCCGCAGCTGTATCTCCTGCTGTTTCTGCTGGTGTTTGGGGGGGTAAGTTTAAGTTTGTGTTTGTGTTTGTTCTGGGTGCGAATTTGTTGTCTTGCTTCATACTGGCTATGGCTTGCTGTGTATGTACTTGAATTTGATTGTGGTACTCTCTTTCTGCTTCCCAGTACACCTCATGATCGTAGACAGCTTCGCATGTACCTCCGAGAGTCTTCTCTAAGAAACGCGGAGGAATACGCTGTATAAGTTTGCTGCGCTGTTGAGGGTTTGTTGTACTGACAAACTCAACTTTGCTGGCTGTTAGTGGGTGCAGCATTAACTTAACAATACGCCAGAGACCATCTAAGTAGGCGGGAGCATCGAGCATATAAGCTTTCGCTAGAATGTCAGTATAATGTTCATTTAGAATTTGAACAACTTCTCTGCTTACATCCATAGAAGGCACCTGGCTAACTCTAAAACCCGCAAAGTCTACAAGAAAAACCAACTGATCTCTATCACTACCAACACATACTGAACGTAACGCCTTCTCTAAAGTGTATAAAGTGTAGTCCTGTGCAGCACGAGTCGACTGAGCTGGTTCACGCCCAGGCCTACACACAGCAGCAGCAACAGCAGCAGCAGCAGCAGCAGAAACGCAACAATGGAAAGTTATCTATGGACAGGTTTATTGCAATCGGCAGCAGCAGCAACAACAGACATACATAGTATAAAATGTTACAAGTATAGGGTAATGCATACAACAGAAGCAGCGGCAACAGAACAAAAACAGCAATGTAGCATTCAGTATCTACAATGGAACAGGAAGATAATAAACAATTTACTGCTAAATAGCAAACAAGCAAACAACAGGAAACCTACGAAAATAAGCAAGAAATTGCCACCACTTGAAGATCGAAATGCATTGTTTGTTTATCTGTCAGTTTTCTGTATTTGTTTTTGTTTGTCCATTGCTGCTTACTTAAAGTATACAATGGGGTGCCCGTATATATCAAAGCCTCTTCTGTAGACACTTCCTCTGGCTGCAGTTGTCATTACATCTTTAGGGTGTATATGGTGGGGTTTACGCTCTCTTCGCCATATGATTGTTTGCAGAAGCTGTTGCTGAGCTACGGCTTCTTCCCAGTTGTAGCTTCGTAGATAACGCCAAAGAATAAGATCATTAGACAGCCACAATACCTCCTCCCACGTTAATTCCTCTACTTCTTTCTTTGTTGTGTTGCTGCTGCTGCTCCTGCTGAACATGCCTGACAGCCAACTCTTCTCTTTTGCTGCTGGCGCCTCTTCTCGCAACTCGTCCACAATAGGAAACGAATCCACCATTGCACGCAAAGAACGCACCTTCTGAAGCTGCTCCGCGTTCAGATTCAAACCCTCTACCGACTCAATAGGAGGGAAGATACCTAGAGAAGGAGGAGGGCCAGTCGCTGTACAAAGTGGCTGAGGAGAAGTAGATGAAGTGCCAGGAGGGGGAGAAGAGGACGGAGAAGGCCCCCCATGAGACGCATGCAGCGCCTCGCTCTCAACGAGCGCCATTGGAAAACCCTAAAGCCTAAACCCTAAACCCTGATGACTCCTCAAAAGCGTCAGTCGCAACCTCGTGCAGCTCGCGCTGCTGCCCAGCACGCTGGGGAAGCCGCACACAACGGAACTCACTAATGAAATGGCTAAAATGAAGAAATTTAATGACGAATGTCAACTTAAATGAAGAAAGCTGGAACACGAAATGACAAAAGCGAGGAAACGAGCAGCTTTCCGTCGCAGTCCAACTGAACGCCCGACGAAAGAAAGAGAGTGACACGACGCGAGACCGGCCTCCAGAAGGAAATCAAGTAGCAGAAGAAGAAAGAAAAAGGAAATAAAATGTTTTGAATCAAAAGGAACTGCATAAAACCACGTATTCCCAGCAGATTTCGACACTGCGTCCGCTCGCCTGACCAGAACCTGTACAGTGGCTCTGCGGTGCGCTCCGCAGTGGAGAAACCCGAACGAAAGTGGGGGAACTTGTAACTTTTTAGAGCGATCCTTCTAAGTTTATGTAATTAAAGATGGAAAAGGGTTTAATTACCCAAAAATACCAATTTTTTTTCAACTCACAACTCTAATCAAAACCCTCGCGGCCCCACCCGTGGGACTCCTTCCGCATGCACTGTATATGCACTCGAAATGCTGCTGGGTTTGTTGGCGTTTCTTCTTGTTTTGTCCCAAGTGGGAGAACGCGAAGTTTCTGCTGTGGGGGGTTGTTCAAGGGCGGTGGTGTTACGGAGAGCCCTGCATGGGATGTCTGTGCACCTCGAGTGAGGCACCTCATGGAGAAGGCTTGCGAAAGTTCTTCCCAATTCCGTCAAAATGAAGCGTCTGTTGATGCTTTGCGACGCCGATGTTGCAGCTGGCGATACACTGGAGCCCTTCATCGCCCTCAGCCTCTGCACCGTCACTAGGCGCATCGAGCCTGCAGGCCGTAGCTTCCAGCAGACGTATGAACAGCGGGAAGCCCCCAAACACCCACGGAAGTCAGATTCAAGTGAGTTTTCTTGTATTAGTGCAAAAAAAGAAGAAAATAATCTATTCCGTAATCCCTATGCCCTCATTCCTCTAAACGTTAAACGGGTGCCCCTGCTTGCAGAAAACACCAATACGCCTGAAGAAGAAGATGAAGATGCCGCCAAGTGGAAAGCAAAAAGTAAAAACAAGACCGCCGGAGGTGAGTCAATTGAGCTGAGAGACCACTGTCGGGAGCAGCAGCATCTGCAGCAGCTCAGCAGCAACAGCAGGAGCTCTATCTCCCATCGTTTCAGCTCTCTCGTATGCTGCAACTCGTTAGAACCATCGTTGTGCAGCTGCTGCATGCGTTTGCTGCTGCTGCTGCTGCTGCAGGTGGCGGTGGCTCTTCGCTAGCTTCAGGCGCGAACCTGCGGCGCATTCTGGCGTACGAGGAGACTCTATACCAAATATTAGGAGTGCAGGAGGGGGCCAGCCTCGCAGAGATAAAGAAGCAGTATAGAAAGAAAGTGTTGGAGTATCACCCAGATAAAGCGAAAAGCGGCGCAGCAAGCCCCCCTGCAAACCCTGCAGCTGCTGCCACCGACACAGCAGCAGCAGCAGCAGAAGATGCAACAGCAGCGGCAGCAGATGGGCCACCTGCACCAGCAGCAGAGGGGCAACCAGCCTCCGAACATGAGGCGTTCTTGAGGCTTCAGGAGGCGTATGAAGCACTAAGCGGTGGGTTGTTGCATTTATTCTTTATTGCTGCTGTTGTTGCTGCTGCTGCTGCTGCAGCGGCAGCAGATGTGCTGTGCGTTGTTCGCTGGGTGTTTGCACATACTCACCGCGTGTGCATGCTCTCCGTTTCTTGCATGCGTTTCGTTTTGGGGCTGCATGCGTTTTGGGGCTGCATGCGTTTTGTGCTGCAGATAGCAACTTCAGGAGACAGTACGACTCCGCACTGCCATTTGATGAAAAGATTCCAAGTGCAGCAGACTGCAGCAGCCCCGCCGACTTTTATAAAGTGTTTGGGGAGGCCTTCGTCCGCAACTCAAGGTGAATAGACACCCCAAATGATACCTCAGGAGGCACCCCAACATACACCCCACCGCTGCAGATGCAGTTGCATAAACGACAGAGACAAAGCGGTGGTTCGGGTCTTCTTTCATGCATGCATGCACGAGCTGCGGTGTACATCCAACCGGCGGCTAGCGAGCGCGGGCGAATGCTAGATGTAGACGTGACAGCAGAAGAGAAGGGTTTATGGTTTAGGGTTTAGGATTTGGGGTTTAATTATCTCTCGCCTCTCCAAAGCTATCTCATACAACCCGAGACAAATAAATGCATGTGTGGGGCTGCTGCACGGCGACGCTTGCAGACAGACAATCCTTTATATCCATAGCGCATTCAAGGGCTTTAATCGCATGCATTTAAATGCGTGCATGCATGCGTGCATGCATGTTGGCGTGGTGTGGATGTTGTTCGGGTGTACGTACAGGTGGTCAGTGCGCCGCCCCGTTCCGGAGTTGGGCGATAGTTCAACTCCACTGACAGAAGTAGAAAAGTTTTATTCTTTTTGGTTTGCCTTTGAGTCCTGGCGAGACTTCAGTGTACATGACGAACACGACTTGGGAACTGCAGAGTGCAGAGAAGAACGCAGGTAAGAACAAACCTACTGCTGCTGCTGCGGCTGCTGTTGCTGCTGCGGCTGCTGTTGCTGGTTCGCCTGTTGCTGCTGCGAAGGCTACAGCCGTAGCACAACCAACAGCAGCAGCAGCAGCAAGAGCAACAGTTGCAATCAACCCACTAGCAGCAACAGCTGCAACAACAGCAGAAGCAGCAACAGCAGCAACAGCAGCAGCAGTAGTTGTAAGTATCCGGCAGCGCCTGTGGTTGTTGCTGTTTGCATTTTGCTGTTCTATGTGTCTTCATGACTTTTCTCCTTGTGAATATGCACTTGCCAGTAATAGTAATGATAAACAAATTCTTTTTCTTTTTTTATTTCCTTTCTTTAGATGGATGGAGAGAGAGAACGCAAAAATACGGAAGAAATATATCCGCAGTGAAAGGGCCCGCATACAGAAACTGGTGGAAACAGCGCATGCAGCGTAAGCGAAAGTTGCATTTAAACAAATGAAGCATAAGCCGCCTGTTTCTGCTGGGGTTTAGGGGCTTTTTGTTGAGGTGTATGTACACAGGGACCCGCGAATCAAACAGCAGAAAGAAGAAGAGAGAAGAAAGAAAGAAGAAGCGAAAGCAGCACGCCTGCGAGCGAGAGAAGAAGAGAAGAGGGCAGAAGAGGAAAGAAAGTGCGTTGGGAGTTCTCTGCAATTTGTGTTTCTCTTTATTTTGTTGCAATCCTTTATGCTGCAGCAGCAATTTATGCTGCAGCAGCAATTTATGCCGCAGCAGCAATTTATGCTGCAGCAGCAATTTTTGCCGCAGCAGCATCTCCAGGGGGGTTTGTTTGCTGCTGCTGCATTATTTATTTCTTTTGTATTTATCTGCACACAGTGTGTGCAGTGTACATACGGTGTATAGATAAATTTTCTTCTGAGTTCTGTCTTTCTTGTGTTGTATCTTTTTATTTTCTTCTTTTCAGTCTTTCGCTGGATTTTGTGTTTGTTTGTTTGTGTGTTTGTTTCTATCTATGTTTGTCTTGTGTTTTTCTTTATTTTCTGTTTAGTTGTCTATGTTTTCTTGTTTGTTTATTTGTCTGCTATGTTGAATTGCAGTGGGCTAGGGTGTATTTGTGTTCGTTTGGCGGTTAGCGGACTTTTGTGTACTTGTTTATTTTTTTTTATTTTTGCACAATTCTTTTTCAGAGTTCCTCTGCGTTTGTTTGTTGGTGTGTGGTTGATGGGAGGGCTGGAAGGCATTTCTTTATTATCTTTGCTTTGGTGTTGTATACAAATATATATATATATATATATATATCATTAAAAAGTTATAAATGCAAGTTATTTCTAAACGAGAATGATGTACATTTTAAGTTAATTTTTCGAGTAGTATAAGAAAATTTTATTGCTTTCGTATGCTAATGCATGTGTGCTGCAGGAGAAGAGAAGAAGAAGAAGCTCGCAGCAAAGAAGAAGAAGCACAGAGGGTCTTACAGCAGCAGCAACAAGAAAGAGCAGCACTAAGAAAATGGTGCGTTGCAGCAGGGAGGTGTCTCTGTTGCAGCGTTTTGTTTGTTTGTGTCTGGCGGTGTTGTTTGTTTTGTCTATTGTCTCTTGTTTGGGAATTACTATTGTTCTTTTTTTCTTTGTCTTCTTATTCTTCTTCTTGTTTTTGTTGTTAACGCTGCTGTTGGAGTTGATGGTGGTTTTGTTCGTCTTCCTCCTCTCCTTCGTCTTCTTCCTCTTCTTCGTTTACTGCTGGTTGTTGGTATTCTTCTTCTTCTTTGTTCTTCTTTTTCTTCCTCTTCTTCTCCTTTTTCTTCGTCTTGTTTTTCTTCGTCTTCGTTTTCTTGCTCTTTTTCCTCCTCTTCTTCTTCCTCTTCTTCTTCTTGTTCTTCTTCTTTTCCCTCTTCCTCGTCTTCTTGTTCTTCTTGTTAGATTCCTTTTTGTCTGCAAGCCCTTTCTCGTGCATTTCAACTTTATAAACGGGAAGACGTTGCATCGTTTGGCTGAGCTGTGTGTACACCTCAGTATAGTAGGGGAAAGCAGTAGAATGAGGCAGTAAAAGCACTCATTTTCTTTTATTGTATTTATTAAAAACACAAAAATAGACAGGGATACCACTGCACTACAATCATTTGCAGACCGGGTCCATGAATATATTCGAAACAAGCTTAGCAGCAACAACAGCAATACCAACAGCAGCAACAGCAACAGCAACTGATTCTGATGCTGCTGCTGCTGCAGGCGTCAGAACTTCCGGTGGATGTATAGGAGCCTGAGTGCTGGGGAAGCGGAGGAAGGGCTGCTTAGCCCGCTGCATTTGCAGGACCTGAGTGGCTCTCTAGGGCTTGTGGAGTTGCAGCAGTTTATCAAAAACGTGCATCAGGCAATGCAGCTCCAGGTGAGGGAAAAACAAACAAAACCCCCTAAGGAAGACATCTACGAGACACCCCAAGCTGCCTCGGGCCCCACAGCCAAACCAAAACCGCATGCTTGCATGCATGCATTCATGCATGCAGCTGCCCTTGAACAGCCAGCACTGCTGCTGGTGCTCCTGTTGCTGCTGCTTCCGGTGGAGATGGCGTTGCTGCGGGCTGTTGCTGCTGTTGATTTAGTGTTTCGTGTTGCTGCTGCTGTGTGGGGCGTTGCAGCTGCCTATTGAAGACGAGGCAGGGGAACCAGTGCCTCTGCCTGAGGATTTAAACCTGACAGCAGAACAGCGAAGAGCTGCTTTAAATTTGTATTCTGCAGAGTGGGAGAAATATATAGAGGCGAAGCGCCAGAAAGACAAGGCGGCTGAAGAGGAAATGCAGCGCATCCAAGTCAGCTGCTGCTGCTGCTGCTGCTGCTGCTCTTGCTGCTGTGGTTTCTGTCGGTATTTCTCTTTCTGCTGCTGTTGTTGCTGCTTCTGCTGCTATCTGCTGCTGCTGCTGCTGCTGCTGCTGCTGTCTCTCACACTGTTTTGTGTAGAGGTTCTTATATCGTTCCAAGCCTTCCCCTTCGTTGTTGTACCTTGTCGTTTGTCTCTTTGTACACTCGTCTGCTACTTATTTATTTATTTATTTATTATTTGTTTGTTTGAAGGAGGAGAAGCGACGCCAGGATCTGGAAAGAAAGAAGGCGCAGCAAACTGTATGGACAGTGGAGGAGCTGTCTCTTCTAGCGAAGGCCCTGCAGAAATATCCGGGGGGCACTTCGCGTCGTTGGCATCAAGTAGCAGCTTTCGTAGGGACGAAGACGCAGGAGGAGGTCTGTCTTTGCGTTTATAATGAAGCTTTTGTTGCTGTTCTTTCTTCTGCCTTCACCCAACAAAACAAACGCACAAGGGGGTTTACAGCGGAGTGTCTAGTATGGGGGTGCTGGCTGCACTTATGTATCTGCTTTGTATGTTGTTCTCTTTAAGGAGTGCTGCGCTTATAAAAAAGGAAAAGAGGCAGAAATAATTATTTAGCAGCACGCTGCAGCCTCGATGATGTAGCAGCACGCAAGGCGTGTACAGACACTGAGGTGCTGCTGTACCCCCCGTGCTGCTGCTGCTGCTGTTGCTGCTGCAGGTTGTGCAGAAAGCCAAAGAAATGAACGTCAGCGCCAACCTGAAGACAATGGGGACCAAAATATCTCAAGTCCGCAGTTAAAGGGGGTTCAGGGTAGAGGGGTCAAATTGAATCAGGGTTTAGGGTTTAGGGTTTAGGGTTTAGGGTTTGTTCGGCGGGTTGCGCGTGGCGCTGCTGTTGATGGCTGACGCTGGGCGTCTTCTGCTGATTGTTTGAGCTGCTGCTGCTTTCTGTCTTTGCTGCACGTGCAGCACCAAGAAACGAAAGAAAAAAGACAGGGGCTGCTGCTCCCGCCACCGCAGGAGGTGGAAGGGCCCTGGCACTGCTGTTATTAAACGCGGATGCTGCTGCTGTGTCTTCGCAGGAGGTGCTGCAGCAGAACAAGCAGCAGCAGGCTGCTGCTGCTGGTGGTGCAGGTACAAACGGAAAGACGTCCGAGACAGACGCCTCTAGCGCTGTCTGGACACCGGAGCAGCAGACTGTGGGTCTTTCCTACTTCTTTTTTCCCTTTTCTCCCGCTTCTTTATTTGTCTTGCTGCTCTTCGTGGGGACCCCCTGTTATTTTTTGCATTTGCGATGGCGCTGGGTGTAAATGCAGTTTGCTTGTAAATGGGGTCTATAGGGACTCTGTAGGTGTTCAGTCGCTCCAGTATATGCATTATATATTATATATATAGCTATATATATATAAATGTACCGCACATATCTGCTACCTCCTCTTTATGAGTTCAATTGTATAGATTATAATCGTATATTGGTATTGTTACTATGATTGACATTGTTGTGATTATTACTACTATTATTATATACTATTATTACTATTATCAATATTATTTATTATTTATTATTATTATTATGTATTGTTTAGGCTCTTGAAGCCGCTCTAGCGAAATTCCCTTCCAGTATGCCGCCATTGGAGCGATGGACTGCAATTGCAGAAAATGTGCCGGGGAAAACCCGCAAAGAATGCGTTGAGCGTTTTAAACAAGTCAGACAAAATTAAAGGGGGGAGGGATATTCTTTTCGTTGCTTTGTTGCTGTTTTGTTTCTGTTCTGTTGCTGCTGTTGCTTGTTTTTTCGTTGTTCGCTCAGTTTGCTTGCTGCTGGTATTGGCGTTTGTCGCTGTTGTTTGCTTGTTCTTGTTTGCTTTTTCTTGTTTTTTCTGCTGGTATTTGTTGCTGCTGTTGTTTCTATTATTGGGGTGCAGACTGACAGCTGGTGAATTGCATGCGCGCATGCATGCATGCAAACCCATCGGTATTTCTTCTTCATTTTTTTTGTATTTGTTTGGATTCTGCTGGTTTTGCAGATCCGCGCCGCCATCTTAGCAAGCAGAGGGACTTAACTCCTGCCTAATGCATACAGACGTCTTTCTTCATCAGGCCTTGTAAACAGAAAGAAAATAGTAATAAGAGTAGTTATACTATTTAAACAGAAGCAGAAGCAGAAGCAGAAGACGAAGAAGCAACAGAAGAAGAAAGAGGAGAGCGAACAAAACCAAAATGCACGAAGAAGAAGAATTTACGTTTGCCGCTGTTTTTTATTTCTGTTTTTTTACCAATTTACCTCAAGGCGGTGTCAGTACAACAAACCCGTCTCCTGCAGGAACCAGAAAGCTGCTTTTCCTTCTTCTTTTGCCTGCAGCAGCAGCAGTTTATCTCTTTCTGTCTCCTCAGCCATAAGAATTGGCTTTTACTTACTGCTTGTTGTTCTCTTCTGCTGCTCCTGAGGGACAGACAAACCCGCAGAAGTCTCTCCAACTGCAGAGGGAGAAGAGACGCACGGCCATTGGGCGCTGCACTTAACAGCAAACCTGCAGAGTATATGTTGTGTTATTGCAGCTGCTGTTTTGTTGCTGTTTTGCTGCTGTTTTAGTGTTGTCTTGTTAGTGTTTTGTTGGTGGTTGTCCTCGTTTAAACTTGGCAGCTTTTAATGGCGGGGCAGGGAAGAGGATGGGCGTTTACCTTTTTTTCTCCTCTGGCGACTTGCCTGCGAACCCATATATATATATATATATATATATATATATATATATTCATGTATTTATCAATATAATATACATGTTAACTAAATATAGAGTAATTTGCCATTACTACCAATATATATATCATAGATATATATATGTATGTGTATAAATGTAATATATATTATATATAGTAATATATATTCATAGATCATAATGCTTCCTTTGTAAATATATTGGAGGGCAGCCGCCCACAGCGGAAGCAGCCTCACTGGCGAGTTGATGTCTGCCTTGACAACTTCCTCTGTATTGATCTGAAGCAGCAAATTGGTGTCTCTGTTTCTTTCTTCCCTTCTTGCTTTCTTTCTCTCTCTCCGTTGATAGAATTGAGGCCTCTCTCCCCCCTTCTCTCACCGGGTGATATGCAGCTGCTGTCTGCAGAGAGCGCCAGCCATCCGTGGGGACTGCGGGTTTTCGTATTGGTTCTCTTAGGGTTTAGGGCTTAGGGTTAAGGGTTTAGGGTTTAGGGTTTCGCTACAGCTGTAGGGCGCACCAAGGGAAGCTGTAGTCTGCTGTGCAGGAAACTGCACAGGGGAAGGTCAGCAGACAGTGCAGCTCCATGAGTTGCTACAGTACGTTGTTTTGTAGATGCATGCAATTAGTAAAAGATATGAGGTGATGATAACAATCAACGCAAATATCAACCACCTTCATTCGCCCGTCCATCTTCTGGAAACTCATCCTCGGTAGACATGGGCCTTTGTACTGCAGCAACAGCAACAGCAGCAGCAACAGCAACAGCGTATTTAAAGGCTGTCTTCTCGCTCTTTAGAAGAAACCACCGACGTACTTGCGGCCCGGCAACGCACGCAGTCTGATCTTCTGTTGCATGTTGGTAGTTGCAGGGAGTTGAGAGCAGCAAATAAATAAAGGGGTTTTTGCGTTGTCTCTGCTAACCTTCTTCCTCCCATCCCTGTAAATGCATTGTTTAGCGTTTATTCTTTATCGAAATAAAATATTTTATTTCTTTTTGCTCTGCTTTACTCACCTCAGGGCAGCTGACGTCGTAGTTGCGGGCACACAGAGACGCACACGGCCAGCTGAAGCCGCAGCGCCGCTCGATGGTCTTCTTCTCTTCCTGCAGACGTAAATAAATAAATATCAACCCTCAATACAAGGGCAATATGGTGCTGCTGCAGAGGTGCTGCTGCTGCTGCGGCTCAGTTGCCTTTGCTGGTGTTGCTGCTTACGACTGATAAGTCGGTGTACGTTGCTTTCCTTTCACACCTGCCTGAAGGGCCCACGAGTGGGGCCTTTCGTTTGCAGCGGCAAGTCTACGAAGTAATAATTCAATATGCATTACCTGTGTACAGAAAGGAGGCGGCGCAGCTGTTGTCTTGGTTGTGGATCTGCGTGCATGCACGCACATATGCATGCATGCATGCGCAGAATGAGACATGGTTGTCAACGCGCGTTAAGAAAAGTTGAATTTTGTGCTGTTTACCCAAAGCTCAGGGCAGGGCCGTTCATAGTCCTTCTCGCAAGGCGACACTTCAGGCCATTGCAATTTGCAGGTTTCTTCGAGCTGGCGCTTCATAGCGGCATCTTCGGGAAATGTATTAACAGCCTGCGAATGTTTTGCGAGAGTAACAAACAAAAGCACAGAAAGAGAAACTCAACAATTGCAAGCCGCGCACCGCACAAGGCCCAACATAACTGGGCAGCGCTTCACAAACTCCTCCAACCCCCCTGGAGATCCACCCTATTGCATGTGATAATTAGAAGGAAACGAATAATCGGAAAAAACACAGAAAACAAAAATATCAACACCTTCAGGACAACGAAGGCCGTAGTTCTTCACTGCATAAACAGCCGCCAGGCAGTTGAGATGCAGCAGCAAACATATTGCTAGGGAGGGTCGCAAGTTGAAGAAGAAAGCTGCGACCATTCCTACAAAAAAGAACCGCGAAATACCTCTAAACCTGAACAAACGGCAAAAATGGCAGGAAAAACGCGACGCCCGGATCGAACGGCAGCGCCTCTGCGGTGTATGGCCACCTGGTTGAGGCAGAGCGAGTTAATTAAAAGCGTTAATCGGTTTGAACAGAAAAGAAGTGAAACTGTTCACTTTGTATGCAGGTAATGGCCCATTCTCGCATCACTGCAAATAGCCTAATGCAAACATGTATGCTACTCGGTGGCGATTGGTACAGTAGAAATTATAGGGAAAACACGAAAGAGTTTAAAAAGACATGATTAATTTGTTCTGTTCATTTGAAACGCAAACAAAGTATAATTGAAGGTTTTCGCGTTCTCATTCTCAGGCTTCCAGGCACTCTACTAATGGATGCACTGCGTTTCTATATATTTGGGTGCTCCACTCGCGCACGCTAGTTGTGGAAGCAAAGAAAAATATTTTTATCGTTTCTAAAGGTGTATATTTATACTTTAAATTGTTTAAGTATATATCAGTTGCTGCAGTCGACTGCGGACCAGTTTCCTGTCCATTCACTGCTGCAATATTCTGAAGGAACCGGCAGCGTGCCAGCTGCTATTGCTGCTGCTGCTGCTGTGGCTGCCGCTATTGCCTCTGTTTCTGCTGTTGCTGTCTAAATGTCTAAGTGCTGATGCTGCGCTCTAAAAGGGTTTTTTGTTTGTCCTGCATCTTCAATTAATTCGCTCAAAATGCGCCCGGATCTCGGAGCTGCTGACAGCGGCGCGCGGGCCCTTTTAGAAGAATGGATTTGAATTATTCTCGCTGAATCGGCATGCGATGGAAGAAGAAGACTCTGCTTTCGCTGCAAAAAACATGTTTTTTAAATATTGGGGTTTCAGTCTACGGGCAGCTAACGCCTACCTGTTCCGCTTGTCTTATCCTCTCAAGCAAGCTGTCGTACGTCTGTTGACGCTCACGTGACCGGCATAAATCACTCTCTTTGTTTTTATTTGAACTGTGAAGTGCTGCAGATTGCAACTCGCGAGATAGTCGGTCCCCTTCCTGCCGTGCTGCAACAGCAGCCTCTTGTGCACGCGCCGTGCGACCGAACTTCTCCTCCGTCTCTCTTTTGCAACTCCTCAGTACCTCACGAAGTCTTTCAAGCTCTTCTTCGTGTTTCTCCTGGTTTTAGTGAAAAGGTGGGATAAGCAGAAATAAAGGAATGGAGGTTCAGGTGCTGAAGACAACATACACGTGCTGCCGTCAGCAGCGCCTGTTTTGCATTGCGCTTCTCCACTAAGGAGTTGTACTGAGCCTGTAGGGCAATTACTTCTGAACACGTTGCAATGCATGGACGGAAAGAGATGTTAAGGGACGGGGAAAGACTCGTGAGTGAAGTCCATCTTCTTACCCTGTTGGGTCCCGTGCGACGCAAGTTCTCTTGTTTCGGCCAATTCGCGCCTGCTTTGACGCAGCTGAGTAATCCTGTAATTGAAAATGTTTTTCTGCAAAATTTCCAAAACATTCAGCTGCGGTATTACTGTCTCAGCGCCTGCAGCCGTTCATGCTTCCGTGCAAGTGCTGCTTCACAAAGGCGGCGCAATTTCGTCGATTCTGAATGGGAACCGTGCAGAATTAAGAGGGAAAACGCAATTTAAATGGGCTACCTTCAACTTTTTCAAGTACGTCCCCTTCTAGTGTTGCATTTTCCTCGCGGTATGCGCTCAATTTCGCTTCGATGTTTTCCGTTTCTCTCAGCAGGCATTCGAGTTTCGCCGCCGCGCCTTCAACTTCTGTGCAGTCGAGCGAACGAAACGCGAGCCCTTCATCCTCCATCAGAGTGAAATCATAGGAGAAAAGGTGCAAATTTGAATTTTAGTATTGAGGGATTTTTAATTTTGCATCAATTACTTGAAAGCAATTGCTGTTTCAGCTGCTGCAAACATGATCAACGGTCGGCAGCGGACCCAGTGAGTTGCTTGCCAAGACACCGCGTAATCTCGCAACGGCAGTCTGTGCATACTCCTTTCTAGTTAATTGATTAAATGCTCTTTGTCCGACTAAGATTGATTTGTTTAAAGGTTTTGTTTGAAGAACCCTACAAAAACAGGAAAAGAGGCGCATGCTTCCACACGCAACCGACAATGGCGAGCATCCAGCGTCTTGTTGTGCCGGTTGCGATGGCATGTTGTGCACGAGTGTGTGCATAGGCTCCTTTAAGACCAAATTAAGTGCTTTTAACTTTGATTTTTGTATATTTTTGTTGTATTTCCCATCTATGGATTCGTCGTAGCACTGGCCTCTACGCGAAAGCCCCAAGCGAGCTCTCGACGAGCTAGTGCGTCTTCGCTTTTTATTCTTTACAACAAGAGAAATGTAACAAATTTCTTGTTTCTCTTTTGCAGAGATTCAGGGCTTCGTCCCGCTCGTTTACTGTAGGTGGCTTTTCCTCATCTTTTTTAATTGGGTGTATCAATCAATGCACGGAACCAAATCGCAGGTTCTTATTAGTCAGGCTTGCTGGAGGCCGCCTCCCAGCATCAAAGGCACGCATATTCTTCTGTTTCATTATTTAGCATAATAATATTATTATTATTACTAGCATTATCATTAATGTTATTATTTCCCGTTATTACTGAAGTGGACTTTGACTATGAATAATGTGGATCCTTTTTAACTGTGTACTCGAGCAGTCTGCAGTGCACAAATATGTATAAATTTGTATATTGTGCATACATTACTGCAAAGGGGTTTGTATGATAATAATATGGGCGGGCCAAGGAAGACCTTCACTTTTGCTTTTAAGTAAAGAATGCGCGCTCTCGTTGTCTTTTTTTGCGTTTTTCAAGTCTTTTGAACTGGCCCTTCTTCTGTCGCAGATTAAATCTGCAATGAATGTATTGCTGTTTATTTTGTTTTCTAATAATGGACATCCTGCTGACTGTTAAGCTGACGAGCCGGCAGCTGCGGCTGCGACGGTCCCCCTCCACTTCCGTTTCCCCCCAACTCGATTCAAGCTCAACCCCGTCAAGCTTCATGCATTGCAACACGAGGCGCCTCGCGCTGCACGGGGCCCCTGCTCCGTACTTTGTTGTTAATCCTCACCTTTTTGAAGACCCTCAGCTATGGCCAACCGAACGCCTAAGACAACTCTGCAGCGAATTCGGCTGCTCCCCATACGGCAGCCGCAGCGCTCTAGTAGGGCGCCTGCAGGACTTAGACTGGGACCCAACAACAGACGCCCCGATAGACTGCTTCGCAGCAGAAGACTGTGTACAGCAGCAGCAGCAGCAGGAAGGCGACGAGGCACTCAGCCACCTGCCGCTTTCTTCTGTCTGTACAGCTGAAGGGATGCGAGCTGCCCTTGAGGAGAGCCAACCAGCAGCCGTGTCAGTGAAGCCAGTGTTGATGCGGCGAGACAGCGAAGAGCTGTGTAGCTACGAGGCCCTCCGGATGTCCTCTATTCAAAGGGCAGCAAGCGAAAGCCCTCAAGACAAAAAGACAGAAAGAAAGCAACGAAAGACAGACGCCTCCAGTGCAGACTCAGCACAACAACAGAACATGAACAGGCGGCGGGGCACCAAAAGACGAAGGGAAGAATCAGCCACAGAAATGCAAGCCGCTACTTCACCTCGCAAACAAATTAAATTCTGTCCCTTCAACAACGTACAACTCATCACAACTCATAAACTCGACTACGACAGTAAGGAAACAGAAGAGAAGATATTAAAAGGCCTCTTCTCCTCTTCACTTGTTTTCTTTCGTTCATCGATATATAACAAACCCTTCATCGATATATAACAAACCCCACAAAACAACAGAGAACAAATGAACGAAAGCCTCACGCTCCTCCTTTTCTTGTTTTCTCCTTTGCATGCATGCAACCCACTGCAGGTCCAGGCTGGCTATCGAATCTTCTCTATAAACTGCTGTTTTGAAGGCAGGACGACAAGAAGAAGAAGATGCTTTTAGACAGACAAAAGCAAAAATCTGTTCTGCTTGCAGCGCTCCTCACAGAAGTGCTGCTGGACCCTCTAAACACAGGGGGTTTGCGGGATGAAGCAAAACAAACTCAACAAACCAACGTACTTTCAACTGCCACTCTGCGTGAGAGGCAGTTATATAATAAATATAAATATATACATATATATATATATATATTATTACATCACTACAAGACCCCCATAACTGCTGCTGATCTAACAGCTGCATGCCGCACCTGAAGTGCAGCTCCTCTCGCTGGGAAGTGTTTAGCTGCGCGCAATAAATGGATTAATTCGCTACAATATTTATATACGAAGCGAAAAAGCCCCCTAAAACAACGAAGCGGCAGCCACGAGCTGTACAGACACCCCAGCGACAACACCGGCCGTCGTCGCTAGAAAGCGCTGCTTCCTATGCAGCACAACAGTTAATCAGCTTCAGTCCCCTCCGTGGAGACAAGTAAAGACCGAACGCAAACTCACTTTAAAAACTCACTAAACAAACCCCCTATACCTCAAGAAGAAACCCCAAACCCCTGTATACTACTAGAATAGCGTTGTAGCTTTTTCTAGTGAAGCAGCAATGGATGCTGCAGCTGCTGCGCCTGCTGCGCCTGCTGTAGCTGCAGCAGATATCTTCTTGGTTTGCTGCATTCGCGGCAGATTTCAGTCTTCCGCCACATCCCGAGTGTTGAAGCTGTTGCAGTGCATGCACTTGAGTCCTGCACAGTAAAACATGAAGACGCAAACAAAGAAATGCATATAAATACGCCTTGAGCAAGCCAGCAAACAAACAGAATAGCACGCTTAATCCCCCTAGTGATACAAGGACTGCTTAAATGCAAACAGATGTTTATTTGTTCCGGTGTACGTGCACGCATGCAGACCCAAGAAATGGAAGTCCGTCGTTGATCGTTCTAAACAGTCGTTGCATGCAACGCGAACTTTTCGTTGCATTTCTTGTTCTAATGGCGTTCTCTCTATCTCTTCACTCAGCTGACGCCAAAAGGCACTGTAGTCCGCTATCGACTTGCTGCCTGCGCATTCAACACACAAAAACAAATATACAGATATATATGTATATATATATATATATATACGTGTGTACATATATACAGATCCACGCATTTATAGTACATAAAGAGAATATTTAATGCATATATACAAAACCCGGATATTCAAATACCTGTAGATATACAGATATATACGGACACAACACATATATATATATATATAGAAATATAGAAATAAATACAGATACGCATGCATGCATTTGTGTTGCTATTTGTGGCTTTACTTCGCTTACACATGGGGCAGCGTATTGCCTGGAAGCCCTTTTGCTTTTGCAGCAGCCGTAGACAGTCCTGTGCAGCAAAACAAACAAAAAGAGAAGACAGAACCAACAGATGCTCCATCCAGACCATCCATGGAATGCACGGAAGCCGCTCATAACCGCTGCAAGCATATATGCACGGGGACTTCATCCACCCAGACGATGCACGCAAGACGCATGCATGCATGCATGCATGCACGTTGTGGTGTGCAGCTAACAGCCAGGCGGATGCCGGGGAGGTGAGCGGAAGCAGGAGGCAGCTTTGTTGTTTGAAGGAGAGAAAGAAGAGGAAGAAGCGAAACACGAGAAAGAAAGAACGAAAGATGAAAGTAAGATGTGATAGAAATTGAGAACGAGGAGGAAGTGAAAGAAGAGGAAGAAGAGGAGGCGAAAAAAGAGATGAGGAAGAGAAAAGAAAAAAAGAAGAAAGAAAAGGAGAAATAAGAAGAACGAGAAGTGAAAGAAGAAAGAGGCAAAGACAAAGACCAAGAAGACAAAGAAGAAAGAAAGCTAGTGTATGAAATTTATTAAGTTAATGTTTTAAATTCATAACAAAATAACTGTATTACTATTCTTCCTAATAATAGTCAGCATAACAAATACAGATATATATACATATAATACGTATACAAAGCATATATATGCATATTATATATATATATATATGTCCCTCACAGCATGGATGGTGTGGCCGCACTGCAGGACTTGGCTTTGTCTGAGGCTGGTGAACATGTCTTCTAAACAAACAGGGCACTGACGGCGCATTGCATTTTCTAAACACTTGTGTTTATTTTGCAGCTGCAGCGGGTAGCAGCTGCCGCAAGTTGGGCAGTGAAAGTAATTCTCCCGGCCCCCAGAACGGCAAATGCCGCACTCGTCGCAGTGATACACCTGAACAAATGCATGCATGCATGCGTGCGTGCATGCATGCATGCGTCTGCTGCTGCTGCTGCAGCAGCAACCGCACCATCAGGAAGAACAGCAGCACCAGAAGCAGCAGCAGGACCAGCAGCAGCAGCACTAGAATCACCAGAAGGTGATGGCAGGCAAACAGTAGCAGGAGAAGCAACAGGATGAACAGCGGAAGCAGCATCAGAAGCAGCAGCAGCAGCAGGAAGAACAGCACCAAATGTAGCTGAAGGGCTACCCGCCTACCTTCTTTTTCTCTCCCTGATCATCCCAGAATTTGCAAATAGGACAGAAATAAGCCCCAAAGGAGACGCCGCACTGCATGCATTTGTTGCTTACAGACTGCCGCGTCTCGCATACAGCGCAGACAATCTCCTCCACTGCATGCCGATCGATTTCACTGAGACAAATGTAGCAGCAGATACAGACACAAAACAAAGACACACCAATTCATAGCAAAACACCCACTTAAGCCAGCACACCTACAGCGGCACAAGCTGCAGCAGCAGCAGCAGCAGCAGTGAGAACAGCAGCAAATGTAGAATAAGGGACGGACTGTGCCTTGACTAGGTCCGATTCGTATGCTTCATTGTGGCAGTGTCTGCACCAGTAGATCTCCTTGCTGCAGCAGCAGCAGCAGAACAGCACAAACAAGAAAAGGCTTCACTGTTTCTGCTGTCTATGCAGCTGTTGAAACCCAAACAAAATCGCCACAGCAGTACCAGTCAGTATCCGCAAACCCTACGCTGCTCCTTGCTGCCTTCAGCATGGCAGCCTTAAGCAGCAGCAAATGCAGCTGCTGCAATCGACAGCGTATGTGATTAGCAGCACTCACCAGCAAGGAGCTACGATTTTGCATTTGCGGCGGTAGTGTGAGCAGCCGAGTTGTTGCGCTGTCTCTGCAGCTGCACTGTCTCCTGCTGCTGCTTCTGCTGCCGGTGGATTAGGTGTATCTGCGCTGCTATCGGAGTCCGAGCTGCTGCTGCTTGACCCATCGTCAGATTCAAAGGGAATGCTGCCCTCTTCCGCGCTGCTAACTGCCTCCTCCCACTGTTCTGAGTCGTCGTCATCTTCGCTGTACTCTGACTCTGTTAGTTGAGATGCCTCCTCTTCGTTTTGCGAGTCTCCTACTCCTTCTCCTTCTGCTGCTGCTGCTGATGGTGCTTGCAGGGCCTCTTCTTCCTGGTTGCCTGCTGCAGAGACAGAGCTCGCCTCCACAGAAACCACAGCAACCTGGGGTGTCTGTGAATCCTCGTCGCCGCTGCTGATGCTGTGTGGCTGCTGCTGCTGCTGGGAACTGCTCAGGCTGGAAAGGCTCTCAGGTCCGTCTGAGTGCTCGCGCTTCCGCTGTGCACTGTCGGGTGATTCTTCGTCTATTCCGCGTCCGCTATGCAGACCTGATGATGATGATGATGAAGGGCTTTCGATGCTGCCGCTGCTGCCGTTGATGCTGCTGACGCTGGCGCTGCTAATGCTGATTGTGCCGTTGTGGCTGCTGCCATCGTCTTGGGGTTCTTCGCGATCTGCACGGCCGGCACGAATCCCCACACGTGCGGCCTCTGGCTCGAAGCTAGACATTGGGGGAAAGCGGCTCTATAAAGAGGCGGTAAGCCAACTAATGCTCAATAATGACAAAAAGGAGAAAAGGAAACATGAATGCGATACTAAACGCTGCGCAGACTATGCGCAGATCACCGCCAACAAGCGGCGCTGGCGCGGCTGCACAACTTGAGGTGTATTTCCACCTAAAAAACAAACAAAATACACGCGCTCCAATGGAGGAGGTTGTGGTTTCAGTTTTTGAGGAAACTACAACTACTAAAACATGATTTATTTGTCTTTTCTAGGACAGTCTTCCTCTCCCACCACCCGAAGGCGTTCGGTTCGGGTGTACATGCAGATTTCAATGCAGCAGGATGTACATGCAGGCTTCCAACACTCGAACCTGAATGGCAGTTGAAATTAGCCATGTTATTTTCTTAGGAATATTTTCTTGTATTTGTTTAAACAGTTAGTTCGAAGCATCACACACCCAACAAGGTCAGCATGCATCACCAGCTCCATAGCCTAGCAACCGAAGACTGAGTTTCCTTTGTTTCTAATCAGCCAGTATTGATGAATAACCCCTCTGTCTCTTGCTGTGATGAGCTTCGCTTTCCTCCGGGCCGCAGATTACCCTTTTTAGCTGCTGCCGGCGCCGCCTCAGGCAAACAAACAATTGCTTTCTACCCTTGCATGCAACCTGAAATACGCCTTAAAGGGACCCCAACCATAGTACATGAAGATATCGGGGCTTGTTCTCCATTGCTTTAAGCAAAGCGTGCGATACACAGACACTGTTCAGCTTGCTGCGAATACACTGCATCGCTGCGACCGCTAAACCCAGTGTTAGCGCCCTATTGTGTGTTAACTATTAATCCTTCTAGTGATGAGAATTAGGAACTGGGGTGAAGTCAGAACAAGGTAGCAGTATGGAAGGTGCAGCTACTTCGCTGTCAAGACACTGCGTCAGTTGAGGCCCTAGTGCTTTATGGCAACATCTGTGGGGGCACGGCCAGCTGGCTACATGCAGAATGCTTGGCTACCTCTGCGTCAAGACACCTGGAGAGCTTGCTGTAGAAGCTATAGCTAGCAGAAGAGGTTCGTTAGCAATGACGCCCCACACTCGCGGCTCCGCCTCCCTCCTCATATTCCCCCAAAACACGGGTGGGCCAGGAGGGAGTTTAAAAAGATGCAGAGCTGAATGTACAGTGCAGATAGGGATGTGAATGCCTTTGTTTGTCTTGCATGCGTTTCCTCTTCTGAACTACACAGCCGAGGCCCCTCTGCAAGGGGGAGACCTCGGTGTCTTTCGTGGCTTTTGCAAACTGCGTAAAGTGCGGTGTCTGTGCAGCTCCCCTGTGTTGCTTTTGTTGCCGCTGCAGCTGTTGGGAGCGTCTTGAGTTAGGTGTTCATCGGAGGAGGCCTCCAAGGGGGGCCCCCCACGCTGCGTGAGCGAAGGCAAAGTTCCCTTTCTCTTTAATCCGACTCGACTGACACGCGACAGCTTCTCTCTCCAAGTAAAATGAAGCTGTGCAGCAGCAGCAGCGCCCTGAAGTTGAGACTCTTGTTGTTGGTGGGGTTGTACCACCTCGCATGCATGCTGCTGCTTGCTGTTGCGCCTGAATGGCAGCAACCGCCTGCGTCGCGGATCTTGCAAAGACACCTGGTGCTGCTGGTCTTGCTGTTCCTCCTCCTCCCCCTGCTGCTGCCGCTGCTGCTGCTCGGCCGAGTGATGGGAGTGACGAATGGGGGGGTCTACCAGCCCCGCCGCAATCGTTTCCTGCATCCTCTGCAGTTTCCGTCGCGGGAAGCTCCGCAGTTTGTTGAAGCAAAGCCGCAGCAACTCGTTGTGTTCAACCTGCAGGAGGAACAGCAGCAGCAGCAGCAGCAGATCATGTGGCTGTAGACACACCCCAACAAAACTCTAAGCGACAGACTGCAAGGAGTATCATATCGGCCGTCGCAGCCTATGCTGTGTTTGCTGCTGCGTTTTGCGTGCATTTCTGCTCGCTGCGCTGCGAGAGAGCTTGAGGGCCTTAACTGTCCGGTGTCTGCTTGGGGTGATAGCCATGAGTGTGCATGGCTCCTGTTGCTGTTGCTGCATTTATAGTTTGTGGATGTGCGTTCTTTTTTATCTCGAGGCCACCAACAACAGCAAAGAAGCGGCGAAGCTTTTGCTGTATATATACATATATATATAGTTTACTGCACACAGACGCACCAACAGAGACAGCTTGGTCTTCAGAGACCCCATCACTTGCTCTAGTGACTGCATCTTCGCCAGCTGCGACTCGAAGTAAAATATAAAGCCGAGAGCAACGCGGAACAAAATCTTGGGGCCCTCCAGCATCAGACAATCCCAAATACGAAGAACGGTCGGTTGCTGTATACAAAACGCATGCAAAACGAAAGCAAAAAACAAGTGCAAGGAACCACAATGCCGGCACCCGAAGCCATAACAAAGCCAAACCCTAAACCCTATACCCTAACCCTGATCTCGAAACCCTAGAGAAACAACAAGGCTCACAGGGCAAGATGTAGCAAAGAGACACAAAAACCACTCTGCAGCCACCCACTCCACCTCTACGCCCGTCTTCCTGAGGGTGCCGCACGCAAACAAACAAATAAAAGGCGCATGCAAATCATAAACAAATATAAAACAGAAAAAAAATCACAGCTGAAACCACTGTAAACTCGAAGGCCCAGTACACCCCCGCCTCCGGCTCTCCCCTCCAGCAGCACAGCAGCGCGAGAAACAGAGCAGCAGAAGATGCACCAGCAACAGCAACAGCATGGCAGCAACAAACCAGCAGCTGCGTACTTTAGGACTTGGAAAACTCGGGGAGACTTCTGCCTGATAAGCAGCTCCAGCACTTTCAAATCTCTCCTCAGGTCCGTCATCCCGTTCGAGTAGTAGCGGCCAATTTGTAGTCCTGTAGAATAATAAAGACAATAATAATAGTAATAATATAAACGGAATCGCAAGTCAGCAGCTCAATGTGTGCATACACCTCAGTGTAAGCATGCCTCAGTGTACATACACCTCAGTGTGCATAGTGTACGCACACCGCAGCATACAGCGCAGTGCGCATACACCGCAGTGCACATACACCGCACTGTACAGACACCGCAGTGCGCATACACCGCAGTGTTATACACTGGAGTGCGCAGACGACGCAGCGTACGTATGACGCAGTGTATGCGCACGCTGCACCCCGGTAGGTGCAGCCCAACCCATCTGCTCTGGTTAGAAGCAGATGGTTCACTGTGTTCCCTTTTGTACCTTTGTTCTTATCATTGGAGACGACGAGCTGCAGCAGAGAAGCCAGGGCTAACTCTTGCTCTTGGAAAAGCAGCAAAGTCCCAGCCAAGAAATTCAACCCTTGGCAGTAACCAACCCCAGGACGAGCAGCAGCAAAACCCCGCAACACGCGCCGCAACGCGCAGATGCCACCGCTGCAGCGGAACTGTACAGACACCCCGACAGCAACAGCAGCAGCAGCAGCGTCAGCACCAGCTGCAGCAACAGCGATTTCATGGGGGCGTATGGAGGGACATACAAAATGTGACTTAAGTTGTACGTACGTACACCTCATGAAACCAGCAACGCATTTTAGTGCAAATTACCCTTTTGTTGTTCGGAAATGTTCGCGGGAGGTCCAGCTCTATTTGGCCGCTCACGTCCACAGGCAACTGCTCCATCTGCAGCCTGAAAAGTCAAATAAAGTACACACATAGATGCACATTATGTATATATATGAGTACTACAATACATATTCCTAAACACAATGCAACACAGGTATACATACATAAGCATACACGTAGATATACGCATATATTATACGTGCTACGAGAACATGAAACAAAATAGATGCAGTAGACATACGCCCATAATATATAGGCTGTGCAATAATAAGACAGGCCCCCCGTAGAGCTCTGTTTTGGGGAGGCGCAAGCAGTCCACAGTTGTTTGCCATTTCTTCGAGAAAGCAGCCACAGGTTCAGGTGTACGTACACCGCAATTATAGTGAACGTACACCCACAGATTTAGGTGTACGTACACCGCGATTCGGGTGTATGTACAGACGGATTCAGGTGTATGTGCAGACGGATTCAGGTTTACGTACACCAGGAAGAGGCCTACCGTTCAAAAGCCTCCGGGTCCGAGTTGAGCAGCGCATCAGCCCCCAAGAAAGAAGCCCAAACCTTTCCTCTAAAGAAGCAGCGGAAAACAAACAAAGACGAGCAATGCAACAAAACAAAACTGAGATAAACCAGAAAAGGTGAAAGCCATACAAGCACCAATGCAGAACAAAGCAGCGCGAGGGAGGCGTTCAAAGATAGCAGCAAGTCGGGGAGGAACTATGGTTTAGGGTTTATTGGTTTGGCGTCCCGCATTTAGGGCACAAAAGAGGCAAACAAGAACAAGGGAAGGCACAATAAAAATAATATGAACAAGGACAATAACAGGAAGAAGAACAGGAACGAGAAAAAAGCAAGAACAAACACATGCAAGACTTATGGTGAGTGGGGACCCTCCACTAGCCCCCCATCTGTATCTTGCGGGTTTAGGGTTTAGGGTTTTCCAGGGTTGGCTAGGGTTTCAAAGAGGCAACCAAGGGCAAGACGAACCAGAAGAACAACAACAAAAAACAAACAACAAACAACAAACAACAAAAACAACCAACCAACGCAACCCCACCTGAGATGATCCGGGATCCCCCGTCTGACGAGCCTCTTAAGGGGCCTTCGGTCTTCGAAAGAAGGGTTATTTGCTAAGTACTCCTCCCAGCTGCAGCAGCAGCGACAGCAGCAGCAAACAAACAGAACTAAAACTACTTGATGTACACGCACCCACTCAGATCCCAATGAAAAAAAAAACATTAGACTCCCCAAGCCCGAAACCACAGACAGACAGACACACACACACGCACGCATGCACTACAAAAGAAATAGGACAAGGATGCGGTGGACGTACAGCTTCGTCTGCCGCTTCCTTTGCGAAGCCGTCTTCTCCTCGTACGCAGACACCCGAGCCCTCACCTCAGCCCCGAGGTTGAAGCCGTAGTAACTGCCAACTGCATGGTGAAAGCAGCACGCCACACACACACACAGATCCTGCTGCTGCTGCTGCTGGTTCTGCTGCTGCTGGTGGTTGTGATCCTGCCGCTGCTGCTGGTGTTTCGACCTTGTGGGAGTGCAGTGCTTTGCAGCTGAGGGTCTGCTCCTGGGCGGCATGCATACATGCATGCATGCATGAATGCATGCACGGATGCCTTTGCTGCCCTTGCAGCAGGGCTGTGATCTCACCACTCGCGGGAATAGGGACAGAAGTAGGAGCAGCAGCAGGAACCGCAGCAGCAGCAGATCCTATGGGTTCAGAGGCAGCGGCAACAGAGACAGCATCGCTAGAAACAGGGGGCGCATCTGATAGCAGAGGGCAAGTGTCTCCACCGCTTTGCTGCAGCAAATCCGCATCCTGCGAGCTGCTGCAGCGCAGCAGCAGCAGGGGAGAACGTGGTTGGTGCTGCAGCTGCAGCGTCTGCAGCCGCTGCAGCGGATCATCGAAATCGGCTGGCTGTGCTGCCTCTCCTTTGCTGCTGCCAGCCTTAGCAAGAGATTCCCGCAGCTCTCCCTCCCATACGCTGCTGTTGCTACTACCGCCGCTGTCTTTGCTGTCGCTGCTGCAGCGGCTGCTGCTGCGGCTGCTGCTGCGGCTGCTGCTACTGCTGCGGTCCCCAACGGCCTCCTGCGGGGGCGGCAGCCCCGTAGGATCAGCAGCTTCCATCTTCGCGGTCCGTGCTGCGCTGCTGATGCCGTTTCTTTTGCTGCTACTGCTGTTGCTGCTGCAGTTGGGGATGCCACTCAGGACGGGTCCGGGTCTACATGCGCAGATGCGGGTGCTCCACAGGCTGCGCGTGGTAACGCCTGAGAAGCAGAACTGTCTCTCTGGGGCCCATGGCGGGGCGTGTTTGCTGCTGCTGTCGCCGCATGCGTTGCTGCTGCTGCTGCATGCGTTGCTGCGGCTGCTGCCTGCACTGCTGCTGCCTGTGCGCTGGCCGCTGTACAGCGCGGAGTCTGCAGATGACTGGGTGCAGCAGACACCAAGATGAAGTTCTTCTCTCACAATCTCTCCTTTGGATGCACAGCTGCTATCTCGTGCAGCAGACACATGGTTAGGGGCAGCCCCCCCGCTGCTGCAGCTCCGCACGCTCAAGGCAGGCGCAGCCCGCTCAGGTGCAACAAGCGATCGGCTGGTGCTGCTGCTGCTGCTGCTGCTGCTGTTGCTGGCGCTCTTGCCAGCGCGGCTGCTGCTGCTGCCTCTGTTTCTTTCGCTACTGCCAGCCTCTTCAGGAGGACCCAACGCCGCCAGAAGAGACAAAGACAAAGGCCTAGACACCATGAGGGGAAGAGAGCGCACATCCGACACGGTGGGGGTCCTGGGGCGAGACCAGTCCTCCTCCTCGGCGCCGTCCACTTCTAATGCCTGCTGCTGCTGCTGCTGCTGCTGTTGCTTGTGCTGCTGCTGCTGCTGCTGTAAGTCGTAGGGGGAACATGGGGCGTCAGCCAGTAGGGACAACGGAAGGGCGGAGGGAGGCGCAGGCCCAGCGCTTGCGTCGGTGTACGTACATCTCGAATCCGCCCCGAAGGGCAAGCGGCCGGGCCCGCAGGAGGCCATGTTCTTTGCAGGCTTCTTTATGCAAGTGGAGGTCGTCCTGAGATCGCTTGTGTGTGCTGGTGTGTCTGGACAGCTCACCACTGCTGAGTTGCTCGCCGGGCTCTTGAGAAGCCCTGTCGCCGCCACGGCTCCGCTGCGCGCCGCGTCATCCATAATCTGCTGCAGACAAATACAGGGAAGGGTAGAGCAGCACGCGGGAGGCAGCAGCAGCAGAAGCCTCTCGTCGCTTCCCCTGTTCAGGAGAAGGAGCGGCCCTGCCCTGCCTCCGGGGCCCTCCTCTCAAAGGGTGAGAAGCAACTCGCAGCAGTTCTAGGCGTCTTCACCACTAAGAGATGCACCGAGCTGCAGCCTCTCTCCTTTGTATGAACACGAAACGCTCTAGAGGGCACTCAAAGTCCGCCTCTTCCCCCCACCGCTACGGTGCTTCGCTGTAGCGGCGGCAGCAGGATTAAGAAGATGGAAAGGAGGATGAGGAACCGCAGATGCACCGGTCTACTGTTGATGTTGCAAAAGCCAGTTGTCTACAAGTGGGGCTTTCGTCGATTGTGTGGAAGGCGCTGCAAAGAGCAGCCACAACGCCCACGGCCGACGGCGGCTGCATACAGAGAGCTGCTTGCTGCAACGCAGGCCGGCGAGAATTTGGTGTTGAGCCCTACTGGTGGTTTGAATGAAATGCCTCATACGTTTGCAACGAATAAATGTTAAAAAGATTGCAATATGGTCTCAAACATCAAGCTCTTACACCCGCCAGCCCCGGAAGCTTCTTGCCGAACGGCAACCGCTGCCTGATACGCTTGCTGGGCTACGGAGGTATACATTCACAGCCGGCGGGGGCATCTCCTTAAGTAGCTTCTTACTTCATAGGTTGCACGTTTTTCGTATAGAACGCAAGCAGGCGAAAGAAGGTAGGGCTTTCAATCTCTCGCCGGATCACCACCCGTGTACGACAGTTCAAGTAGCATGGTCTTCACGAAGTTAGCACATGAACACTTACTTGGCCTTAGTAAGCAGCCTGCGCATAACCGAAGGTAAAACAATTGTGTATAGGGCTAGCGCACACGGCAAAAGGAGGTTTGGCTGTGCTCGCATGTAAGGACGCATTGCAGCGTTTGTTGCAACGATCTGTATCAAAACTCTTGTCAGGCAGCCTCCTCTCCACAGGCCCCAGTTCCTTTGGCTGTGCTCACGACGTGTAGGGACTGAAGGAGAAATCAGCAATATTTCAGGAGCTCTTCCCTTCAAAGCTTCTGGCTCGACTGCAGCTCACGACGGTCTTGGCGTATGATCGATGCAGTTGATAGTGCCACATGGCTTATCGGGGCAGATACGAACAATGGGCCCCACCCCCACAGCAGGGCGGCCCTGTGTACAGCACTTACCATTGCCCCAAAAGGACGCAAAAAAAAGACTCTCCCAACATCTATCAGCGCATCCCCTTTCCGCCTCTTGCGCGGTAGAGAGTGATCAGGATATGTTATCAGCTGGGGAAGCAACCAACATACAGGGGCCTCGCCCCGTTAAACCAGCTCAGTTTCGGCATTCCACCCTGGGGAAAAAGCCACCTTAGCAGAAGCAGTTCGTGGAGAATACCTCTGCCGTTGCCGATCGTCCAACGCTAAAGACCAACGTCGCTGTTCATGCACTCTCCCGACTCCCTTGCAGTCAGGGGCGGTGTCCCGCAACTGTGTTTGCTTGCGATGAATCTCCTTTCCCTTCTAAGTTGCATTCTTCTTACTGCTTGGATACCCACGCGGCTGCGATTCTTGCCAGGCCAGGTGACTCCGCTTTAGTGGACTCATACCTTTTCCGAAGCGCGCATGATAAAAAACAGAGGCACTAGTTAGCTGTCCATTGGGTAGGGCCCATTACCCATTAGTGCTTGAGCTCGAGTGAACGCGTTGGTATACATGCCGGCCTGCCTTCCACAGGTGGAGATGCTATCATACCATTAATGCTTGTTTCCTAAAAGGGCTCATAGAGCCATGAAAACTTACCCGAATTCTGGCCAAAAACCCGCAGCAACGTTCTAGAGGGAAGGAAGAACAGCAGGAGAATGAACTCCCAGACGCACCGGTAGCAACCCTCAGCGGCAACAAAGAAGCGGAATGTTCCGCTACTAAAACAGGGAACCGAGTGGGTTCCCTTAGGATCGCTTGTAGGAATCTATTCCTCAGGAGAATATGCATGTTCTCCTAGAGTCAGTGAGAGCGACTCCAAGTGTGTGAATACGCAGCGCAGCATGAATTTGGGTCTCATTCAGTCGCTTGGTAGACGTTCCTCTTCCACGTGTAGGAATGCTCTTATATCTTTACAGGTCCTTTTCTGGGCTGTTTACTTTTCCTGCGTGATCTACGACACTGTCTCTACCTATTTTAGAGTCCTCTCCTGTCTGCAGTAGAAACTTGGCGTATCAAAATCCGCCTAATATTGCAGGCTTATAACTTGAACTTACGAACTTCAGCTCCTCTTCCCTTCCCCCTCTGCACGTCGTACGACACGCACCCTACGCATCACTGGTCTGCCATTACAAGCAAACCAGCTTCGGCCTCCTAAGACACCGATGATAATTTAGTGTTGGGACCTAGTCGTTGGTTGAGCAAATTGGCTCATCAGTTCGCATTCAGCACACGCTGCAGAAACTGCAATTTAATCTTCAGCATAAACCCTTGACACTCGTCAGCCCAGGAGACGTCTCGTACGACGCTGACGCCTCCTGGGCTGTGGAGGCTGAGGCGTGGATACAGCGGGCTGTTGCCTCACCTAAAGGACAGTGGCGTGTGTTGACATGGTGCATTGTGTATTCGAACGCAGAAGTGAGCTGAAGCAGATACGGATTTCAGTTCTCGGCGTATCACCACCATGGCACAGCACATGCATCACACTAGCATTGTCTCTTAAGCCATCCGGGTGTGCAGTTGCAAATTTTTGGTCCCAGAACTGGGAGTTAAGGAAGGAAATTCTCTGCATTATGGCACGTTTTCTGAGCGCCCTACGATGGAATTTTTTCATTGGTGCACTCATCTCCACATCCTTGGTCACCGGCGACGACGGGCATTCAGTCAATTTATTTGTTTCCTTTGTATTCCTTCGCGGTCAAAAGATGAGGGCCTATAGGCCTCTTCATTGTGTAGGGCTCATGACCGATAGCAATGCGAGCAGCGTGGGCGAGCAGCTGCAGAGGCGGCAGTTGAATGTCGGTTCCAACAGGAACTGCAGCAGCTATTCACCTGCTGATAGTCGCAGGCATTCAGTTGTTGTCTTCCATTTTACTACCGCAATGGATATGAAGTTCCAGTGTAGGTGGCGTCCAGCACAACCTATCTGCGTTCTTGGTGGAGGGCGGGGTCCTCCCTTAAACTCGTGAAGAACGAAGTCTCTGCATTTTAGCTAGCTAGGCCACCGGCCACTCATTTCACCTTCTAGATATGCAGTTGTTTTCCGTGCATGTACTGGCTGCAGTTTTTGCTGCGCCTGCAGCTACCTCTGTTTTGTGAGCATTTTCCGTAGGATCAGTGGTTCTGTTTCATTTGTCGAGTTTTTGAGGAAGGAGAGATTTGGACTCCCATAGAAAATTCTATTAGAGCCTAAATCTAACATATATGCCTATTCCGGGTTATGCCAGGTTTGTATGGTGGATATGGTAACTATTCCTTACCAATATATCTAGGAGCATCAGAGGTAGGCATTCCTAGTGTTAATTGTGCATCACATTTCTCTTATAATTGGTCAACAATATTGTAATAAAAAATAAAATGTATGAGTGATACTTCAAGATGAACAAACTAATTAGTTTCCCAATTACCGCATTCTCACCTATGTATCAGTGTCTGTGTAGGCCCTGTGCTGCGTTCTCCTACCTACTAGGTCTCCTATGACAGTGCACCGAAGGTGTTGAGGCAGTTTCACAAACGCCAGTGCAAGATCTGCAAACCTTAGAAGGCAAACTTCCGATTCTTTGGACACAACGGGCACAACGAAGTCAACGTTCCCCGCGAATTGCATCCAACAGATGTGCCTGCAGTCGTAGAGCTTCCCCAAGGACTTCCACAAAAAGCAGAAGCACAAACGACCTGTCAATGACCTCAAAGACGTCTACTTAGCTTGCATGCATGCGTGCGTGCACGCCACCGCTGGAGAATCTGAGTCCCAGGTTTTCTCCTGTACCCCGTTGCCCTGTACCGCCGATCGTTCACGCTGTTATTTGTCTGCCTCTAGGCCTACCTTGACCATCTGCTGTGAGAATGCAAGTGAATCCCGGACAGGTAAACTGTAAATAGCTACCATCATTCGCAGGCCTAAAAAGCACAAACCTACAGCAATTTTTTCTGCTTCACGGCTAGGCTTAGGACTAAAACGTGCCTTTTGGCGAGGTGTTTACAAAGAAATACCTTTATTTTATTCTATTGTTAAATGGTTATATCGCAAACATGCAAGAAGATGTCGGGGAGCTGGGAGACCTGCACTGCTTTTGAAAGTCTTGAATGTTACACGGGAGCTGCTTGTGAGACTTTGATGAAAGTTGCGTTGGTTGTTCGCTCGGCCGATGCTTATCTTTTCGCTGCTTAGACATGTAATACTCTCCTGGCAAACACGGCAGTACAAGCGACAGTGCGATGTTTAAAATGCACTTTCAAAAGGGTTGGAGTGTCTGCTGACTCGAAGATGGACTGCAGAACAGCTTCTCGATTTCCTCTCTAGGAAGCGTCAGAAGGTAGGAGTCCACAAAGTACAAAAGCAAGGGTAATGTGCACTGACTGGAGCACCATTTGAGAAACAGGCTGCATTTAGTTTTGTTTTAATTAGCTCTCAAGCGCTTGTTTTCTGTCAGATGAACCCCTGCACAACTGTGCTAAAGCTTCTGTCAATGAGCGCCACATGCATTGCCACCAGGAAGCTGGCCACAAGGAAACCAAGGAAATAATACAGAAGACGCCTCGCGTTGTCTTCTCCTGCAGCTATCTCAATCGCCACGTCCTGTTCACATCAACACAGAGGTGTACTATGTACATCATGGCAGCACACGTCGTTCCGGCTCCAGTGCACACACTTGCCCGAGGTGAGGATAGTCTACCACAAACTCGACGCGAAGTGCGGCCGGCGAGAAGGAGCCACCATCAGACAAATAACACAATGAGATGCAGGAAGCTGGAAGAGGAACCACAACCGACAGTTGTTCACTTCCTCTGCACAACTGTTAGGCTAAGGTTGTATGGAAAACGGATATGCAGTGTCAGCCGATACAGACGCCACCATAACGGTGTCCTCATTCCTTTCCTCTCACCACAATGCCCCAAGCAGCCGCCGCAGTCAAAAACGACGCCAGCAAGGCTGAGAAACGCAAACGCATGCATGCAGCACAAAATGAGGTCTGGACCCTCTCCGCGCCTCTCGCCTGCGACCGGAATACTGTGTGTGCCTGTGCCGTCTAATGCAGCAAAGGCGTATCATCAACTAAAAGGCTTGTATGAGCGAACAGGCGCAACAGGCAAGCAGACGAGCAGAGGCAGACAAAGACAACAACAAAAACAAAGGCATCCTTAGCAGTGAGCACGATTCTAGGCTAGAAAAGGCGGAACCCTGGCTAGCGTGTGCAACAGCGAATGAACAGCGGCAGACTACGGGTACTTGGAAAGGACGTCCATCTGTAAGACAACGCCTTCAGCTTCCGCAGCACCAATGCCGCCAGCACGCCAATGAAGAGCAGCATCCCGTACAGCTGAAACTGATAGCCGCTGTTGACCCCAGAGGCCACTTCCACGCTCACATCCTGAAAAGTGTGATCACAAATACAGCAGCAAAAGAACGCATGCAACGTGCCGGCTTTGATGAGTCAAACGTAGGAAGCTGCTGCAATGTAGGTATTCAGCACAGAAAGGGGAGGTGGGGCCCATGTCTTTCAGTGCGACCAAAGGAAACATTCTACAGAAGAGGAGGTTTTTGCAGTTCCTGTGCTCCGTACCACGATGCCCCAGAGAGAGACGATCGCCACAAACGTTAATACCATTGCTGCAGCAAAGCAACGGCCGCAGCGGAGTGGATCGTGCTCCATTGTTTTCCTACCGAGACAAAAGAAGCTGTGCAGGTGGCCTGACGCGCTGGCTGAAGACACTAATCTAAGCCTCCCAATAACAGCAGCTGTTGCTGTTGCTGCCTTGGCACTCCTAGCAACACAAGTTGCCAAGACGTGGAGCCCGCAGTTACAAGTGCCTTCCAAACTGCAGAAACAGTTCTCAAGGGCTCTACACCATGGATGCACTACACCGGTGCTTGCGCTTACCAACATTGTGAAGCACTTTGTATTTACGGTGCGGTCTGCTGGGCGACGACACTGTCGGCGGTTCCGATAATTCCGTCGTCAGCGGCGCTTCGCTGCCGCTTCCCTGCTTTTCACAGCAGCAGCGGCGGCAGCAACAACAGTAATCTCATGGACCAACGTAGCCTTCTCCTTGCTGGTGGTGCCTTCCCCACTGGGTTAGGAGTCTCCAGCGACACAGAAGCCACCAACTCAACTCGGCATTCGCCTGCACTAAGCAACTCAGTTAGTTTCAATGCCACAGATCCCGAAATCAGTGTTGAGGGCTCAGAAATTGTATTTGGCTTGAGGGGTTAAGGGTGGACCTTTGCCGGCATCCCAGGGGTGCAGAGGGGCTCCGTACCTCCAGGTATTTCTCGGTTGTCGGAAGAGATGTGTCTAGATCTGAATAGGTCCTCGTTATACCAACCTTCACGTACTCTGCAGTTCCAGGGCCCCTGCAGGCTTGCAAGATGGTCGAGTGGGAAAGACGTTTCCGCTTGGGGGGAGGAGAAGACGTGCACAAAGAAAAGCTAGGGGCTGCTGAGTCCTCTTCTCCCCAGCCCGTCTCAGAGCTATCCTCAAAAAGGCGGAGCACTGCCTCGCTGGATATCCCCTGTTGTCTGCAACGCGGCGAGCATCCCGAAGAACTCGGCGGCTTGCTACTGCTTTCAGCCTCGCTGCCGCGAGATGCCTCATTTTCAGTGCCGTCTGTTGCTGTGCTAGTACTCGGATCCGTCTGTGAACAGTTGCTGTACTTCTGCTGCATATCTGCAGCCACGAGAGGCTCCCGATGCCGCCCCCGTTCCATCTCCACAACAGCCACGCTTTGCTGCAGAGCAACCCTTTTGCGGCGGGGCGCGAGCTTCCAGCGAAGGGCCAAGCCGTACGCGGAAGCAACCTTAATTTGCTTCCCCAGTGCCCTCTAATTTGTTGCCCCCAGCTGCGGAAGTATTGTGTTCGTGAAGCTCAGAAACGCAGGCAGGGGATTGAAAGTGACCCCAGATACGAGGTGTCGCCAGGTTGAGACCACCAGAAAAAAGGGGGTGCAAAGAAATGAAAACGAGTGCATACACGGATTATTACTGTTTCCTGACGAGGTCATTTGACTTCTTTTTCCGCCGACCAACAGTTTCCGCCACAACTTGCCGCAGTGGAGGTGTGAGCTGCAGTAAGAGGAAAAGAGGAAGATTCAGGCGGCGTCGGCCGCCACTGTCGCATCTCTCTGCGCATAGAATTCATTGATAGTAAAATTTTCAGACTATTTTTGAGTTAATCTGCGTTTTTGTCTCCACTTCGAGCTGCGGTTGGGCCCGGTGGCGCGACAATACCACATGGTGATCGCGGGCTGGTGGTCGGACGCAGGGCCGTAGTGCCTACTAATAATGTACGTATACATATACATATTGATTCAATAACCAAAGGGAAAATACAATAATTGAACTTTCTGGGTCGCTGGGTCATTTTGGGGAGCTGAGATCAGCAGATGACCAGCAGTGGCTCCTCGGCGCCTCTGCCACGGCAGCAGTGCCTCAGTTGCCTGTTCTACTGACTTTCTAAGGGGTTTGCAGAGCCTTGGTAAGCCTTCATGCATTTAGCAACTCATGCTCAAATATCGGAAAAAAGAACCTATTGACTACCTTCCAATGCCCAAGGGGTTGCGCCCAGCGGCCTGACCAGTGGTGCGTTTCGCCACTTTCCAATGGCTACACAAACCGCACAATCAAAAACAAAACTGGAGTGATTAGTGCAGTATATTCAAATGATAATTCGCTGCAGATGGACCCTTAACTCCAGGGGCACGGGAGCTGGAGTTACAACAAATCGTTGACGCATAATGACCCCAAAGCAACACTCCGGCCAGGCTTAGCTTCTTGTTGACAGTCTCCGTCCCCTCGCCGCCATAGCTGCACGGCCCAATACTGATCCACTTTGAGTGCTAGGTTTCTGCTGGAATCCTGCGTGCAACTGGAGTGCGCTTCAGGCGCGAAGCGCAGACTGTTCAACTGCCTGTACGTGCGAAACTGTATAAAAGGTGAATTAGTTGCACGGCTAATCTCCCCAACGTTACTCGCGCGTGCGTCAGAAGACACATACTGCAAATGCGGGGAAGCAGAATACAGGCTTCTAGCTACCCGCTGTGCTGATGTTGAATCAGTGTGCTAATAATGCGTCGTGTAGCAGAAGCAGCGCAAGCTGCAGCTATAAAATCCGTAACACAATAACAAGCTCTGGGATTTTCTGTCTTTTAAAAGATTTATTGCTATAGGCGTTTGCCAGGTTTCTCATGGAGCCTGCCTACAAATTGACTATGGTTAGGCCAGAGAAAATGGCTTGCCCATCATCAGTCCACCCCTGACTGACCCTGACTGACCGAGGCAGCATATCCCAACTCTCTGTCGCTGCCGAGAGAGAGAGTACAACAGCAGCAGCTTTAACCAGCCAGAAATAGGGCTGCATGCACACGGAGCCGCGTTCCAGGCTAATACACGGACGCTGTCTGCGGCCCTGGTGGAGAGGAAAGTCTGGCAGACCGTTTCTTCAAACACAATCTTCGGGGCCTCACATCCAGTACTCTCGCAACCCTATATCCTACACGCCTAATTCTAAACGTCAAGCTACTAACGCTGGATGCTCACATGGTGCCGCCGCATTGCCTCTCGGCAACAGAGACCAGTACCTCAGAATCCGAACTCCCCCGGTGTAAAGGCCTTCGCGAGCTGTACCAGCGGGAAACGGGGATTGATATCTGCGCTGAGGAACGCCAAGACTGAGTCGAAGAACCCGTTACGGCGCAGCACTGCTGCTCTACTGTTTGCCTTCCCACTTCTTCAGATTAGCTGCGGAAAAGAAAGAGACAAACAGACGAACGGGCAGGAGTTCGAGAACACCAAAATACACACATCGGGTCCTTGCGAGGTACTGCGTTGTATCCTTTTATTTTTTTTAATTACTGTGTGGAGACGCGTCCGTGTGCAGGGGGGAGCCAGTAGTATGAGGTGGAGGCGAGGGGACACCTTTGCAGTGTCTAGGCAGGTTGGCTTACGCAGTTTGTCTTTGAACTGCATTATGTCCACAACAAGAGGAGCCACAGTTCGGGGATCCGGCGTGGGCTCGTAGGGGAGAGAGGAAAACGGCACTTTCTCTGCATGCTTCACCATCTGGAGCAACAAGCAAGCACCAGAGAAAACCCACAGGCCAGGAAGGACGAAAAAACAACGCAAATTACAAGCAGGAAGGAGAATGCGACGGAAACATCTAGGCGAGGTCTCGCTGCTCTCTGCAGCAGCGATTTTCTTCTGTTCGCTGCTGAGGGCTATACGTCCGGCGATGAATTGCCTTCATTTGGTCTGTTGCTGCTGCTGCCGCCGCTGCTGCGGCTGCTGCAGGGGGATGACCCCGCGTCTGTCCTGATAACGCTGGTTGAATGCTGCCTTTTAGGGTGGGCCCTTACCTTTTTTGCTTCGCCGAATTTGGCTATAACCTCCTCGTACGCCGGCAGGAAGAATGTGCTGAAACTCTTCTCGTCCATTTCCTTCTGTGCCAACACGCCGAAGAATCCCACATTGCATCAATTACCCCAACACCCCCTCACAATCGACTGGCACGAGCAGCAGCACCAGTAATAACTGCAGCTCTTCCTCCTGCAGCAGCAGCTGCAGCAACAGGAGCCTTGCCTGGTAGAAATCTTTGAGGCCCTTGATGACGTGCACGATGTGGTCGCTGTTCAGACCGACTTCCTGAACAAGAATGCCAGAAAAGAGCAAAAGCCGATGTGTCCGCAGGCCTGAAGCAACGGGGTGTACATACAGCTGCTGCACCGCTTGTGGATGTATTCGTCCTGCATCTCCATTTGGGTGTACCTCGTAAAGCTCTAGCATGACGAGAAGCGCATCAGAATTTAAGAAGTTCTTCTTCAGCCCCGCAGCCGTGGCGAATTGCAGCAATCGATGGACCTTCCCAACCTCCAGCTTTAGCAGCTCCACTGGGCAGACCCCGTGGGGCCCCTTTGTGAGTTTGAGGGATTCGCCGAGCTGTTCACAGAGGGCTTCTGCTGCAGGAATGCCCTTGGCCGCCATCATACCTGCTGCTGTCGCTCCCGGCAGCGACTCCCCGTTTGTCTTCAGCTCCAGAGGAGATATCATTCTCTGGTGCGCGTCGCATCCCCGAAGCAGCATGCAGAGGTTGCCGTCTGGCAGCTCCGGGCCCCGGTCGTTCAGCAGTGGCTTGTGACAGCGCAAGAAAGCAGCCATCGCCAGCACACTGTTGTCCGCTCCCGAAGAAGGGGCCCCTTCTCCTGCGGGAGAGCTCGCTGCTGCATGCAGACGAAGCTCGGAGGCGGGAAGGGCGGGGGGGCCGGCGGTCGCCAGAGGGGCCCCGGGCGCGGTAGTGGGCCCCTTGAATAGGTCCGTTGACGGAGACACGAGTGAAGGCAGTCCTACAGCTCTGCCTGCCTTCAGTTGCAGGTTGAAGGCGTGCACAGAGGCCTCAGGGTTTAAGGCGAGGAAAACAGCGGCACAGGCAGCGAACAAGAATAGTGGAGGAGACATGGTGGCCTCGTCTGCTTGGGTGCAGTTGAGGGAAAAGACAGTCTATTTGCGGCACAGGAAGACAGAGGGATGAGGCAACAGACAACCACCATACAGAGTTAAGACCAGACAGAGAAACGAAGCAAGGGAGGGCGGCCGACAGGTGAGAGGGGGGCCAACGCAGGGCGCAACAGGACCGCTGGCTGTCTCAAGCGCTCCCAAGTTCTGAGTTTCTAGGAAGACGCTTAGATGAAAAACTTAAAAAGAGACTGTTGCAGTTAAAGACGCTGCTAATTCCTACAACTCTGAATACAGAGACAGCCTATGAGCTCGAGATACCAGGACACGGAGAGACGGTGGCGGGGCTGTAGAGGCGGGAGGCGGCAGTCACCTGGCCGCAGCAAAGAACAGATTCTTGCTCAAAATACCTCTCAAGATGTCTGTAACAACAATCAAATTGCAAAAATAGACATTTTTATTGCAAAAGTCTCCAAACTATGGAGCAACACAATACACATAATTCAAGAAGGCTCCGGGCGGCTGCTGAAGCAGCAGAGAAGCGCGGCAGCCCCAAAGGAGGCAAGGGGCCCCTTTGAGGGTACAGAACGCAACTTTGGTTTTTTTTTGTTTCTTTGATCTAAACCAAGGAAATATTGACCCAGTTTGCTCTGCGGGGAAGTCCAGCACCAGCCGGAGAGGCGCTCCTCGTGGGCCCTGTCAGCTCACAAGGACGGGGCGCGCCCGATCAGCAGCAGCAGCTGGTTCTACTCTCGTTGGAGTGGCCAAAAGCAGCAGAAGGAGCAGAGGCAGCAGCTGCTGCAGAATACGTTTATCCAGTGTAGGGCTGCAGCGAGTTCCACGCATGCAGCTCAGTCCGTGCGCTGAGTCCTTGTAGAGGGTTGCTGCTAAGCCTCCCCCAGCATCTTGGCTCTGTAGAAAGCCTTTTGGTCTACAGGAATCATAAGCGCCTCGCCAAAATAGCAGCAGAAGCCCTATTTTGGTGCAGTACGCAGAGTAGCAGTCAGTCCCGCAGCAACACCGGCGGGCGCAGCAGCAACAGCAGCTGCATCGGAGGCGGCAATCTAGAGGGGGCGTTTTTGTTGGTTTTCGCCGAAGATGTTTAACCCAAGCAAAAAATTTATCGGGGTGGAGACCCTGAAGGCGTACAACCCCTCTACCGCCCACAGGCGCAAGGAGAGGGACGCCGAGAAGAAGAAGGTGAATAATCAAGCACCCACATTATATATTGTGCAATTACGTAAATCAATCATAACAAGGATATGGTTGTGCGTGTGCACGCGTATAGGCATCACTGTAATACGCATGTTTCTAATTGTTTCTAATTACCTTTTGAATAGTAAGGTCCCGCCTAGAGAGGAATGCACTGCATGGGCAGACAAGGCATTTGCTGATTTCGTTGTTGCTGTGTTGCAGAACAAAGCCGAGAGAAAGATAACAAGGGAACAGGCTCTCCTGAAGAAGAACCCGGTTGTTATCAAGGAAGAGCTCGACAAACTGGAGGAAATGGGTGAGCAGGCATACGTTGCTGCTGTCGCGCTGCTGCCTCAGGTGCAGCTGCTGCAGCTGATGGCGATGCAACCGACGCTGACTTTATCGCTGTTGGTGCAGCTACTGCTGATGCACCATGAGCTTTTCTGTGTTTGATCTACTTGTTTTCCGAGGGGTGATGAAGTATCTATTTTTGCTGCTGTTCATATGGCGCTGCAAAGCGTACTGGTTGCTGCATTTCGTGCGTTGTTGTTTAGCAAGGTCTGGGCAGACTATGACGGAAGGCCGGACTCGGCGTCTGCAGAAGCTGCAACAGCTGTGGGCTCAAGTTGTAAGTTCTGTGGAGGCGGAGCGTCGCGTGAGGACAGCGGACGTGTCTTCCGTAGCTTCGGTGGACCCCCGCAGCAGCAGCAGCAGCAGCACCGTGAATGCACGGTGTCTGCAGCAGCGGCTTTCTAACGGGGAACGCGTGCCGGACGAGGACGAGAGGCGTTACTATTGCCCCGAGCTTTGCAACACAGGCATCTTCCGCCGTAGGCCGCCTGCCTCGTTCCCTTCCCTCTACCAGTTGCCGCCCCCGCTGGCTTTGGGACTGCACGTAGCAGCACATGCATTTTTCGCTGCATCCTTTTCGGTCCTCTTTGGCTTCCTGCGCTGCAGACCCCGACGGCTCGGTCCGGCCTTACCCGCCCCCTGTGGCTAACGACAAGTCGGAGCAGCGGAGACGCTGTAAGCCCCTTCTTCCATGAAAGTGTTTCTATTGATCTGAAGTGTGCTTGGAAATAAACCTATGACTCTTTAAATGACTTGAACGTGCTCAGCGGAACGCACTCACTGTCTGGTTGACAGCATTTCCCTCGCATTCGGGGGCATTCGACATAGAGATGCATGCTGCTGCATCTCTTCCCCGTTCCGGTTTTCCTTGGATCTGGGGGTTCATTGCTTCCTGACGGTTTAGGGATCTGGGTTTATGGTGTGGGTTGGTGGGTTGCAGTCGTCGAGACCCAACAACGACGCATGCGGGAAAGGCGGGGGCCCTCGAGACACTCCGACATGAGCAGCGATTCGGAGAGCGAAGATGAGTCCACTGCTGCAGCAACCAACAGCAGCAGCAGCAGCAGCAGCAGCAAGAAGATACCAGGCGCGGACACAGCTCCAGCGGGGGCGGCGGCTGAAGACTTTTTGGCTTCCATACCTCTCCCAGCAGAGCCGCCTCCAGCTCCCAGCTCGTCACAGGTTCCAACGTAGGCTGTGCTGCTGTCGTTGCTGCTGCTGCTGCTGCTGCTGCTTTTGTGGTGTGAGGTTAATACATATTTGACCGGGTGATATGATAACTTAAACAGCCGCCGTTGAGAATGTTGCCTTGCTGCTGCTGCGTTTTTGGTGTTTTTGGAGTTGGGATAGTGTGCATATTCTGCAGGATTGTCTTTTGTTTCTGTTGCTACGGCATTTTGAGCAGGGTAACGGGACAGCAGCCGGCGATGCCGGCTCCTCCCTCGATACCGATGGTTCCGCCGCTTCCGTTCCCCGTTCCTCCCTTAGGGGCTTACAGCGGGGCGTCTCCTCCCCCTGGTGGCCCGCATCAAGTGGTGAGTGGGTTTCTGTCAGTTGAATCTGGCAACAGTGGCCCCCTTAGAGGTCCACGAGCTGTTTTTTGCCGTCACGGGGAGCGAGTGCATGCAGTACTGTAGTCTGATGCTTTGATTTTGGAGAGAGCGTGTGGGCCGCTTAGGTCTGATGGTTGATTGGCTGCGCTGTGTTGTGCTCTCTGCGTCTCCACCAAAGATGCAGGGACCTCATGGGCCTCCAGCGTTCTTTCCTCCCGGCTTTGTGGTGAGCTGAAGAGGCGACGCTGGTCTGGTGGTCGGCCAAAGAGGCTGTTGCTGTTTGCTGCTTTCGTTTAGGCGCTCAGACATTGCCGTTGCAGCTTTTGTTGTGCACAGCCTTATGTTGGGAGGCCCGTGCTTCTTTGCGCGTTTCCGCAGCCCCCCTTCATGGGCATCCCCGCCCCACCGTCGCAGCTCGTTGCTCACATGCAGCAGATGCAGCAGCAGCAGCAGCAGCCTGAGCAGCAACGCGTGCCTCCCCATACGCAACAGGGCCCTCCGCCCTCGCAGCCGTCCCCAGGTGCTGCGGGGCTCACCAACGTGCAGAAGAGGCCCCCGCAGCAGCGGACGCCGCCTACCCCAGCGAAGAAACAGCATACGGATAACAAGCTAGCGGATGCTTCGGACTTGAAGGCGGCAATGGCCTTCGTTCCCACGCACCTGAGGTGAGTGGAGGGGGCGGGCCGTTGGCAGGTCTCCGCTACATTGGGTCGGCTGAGGAGACGGCTGGTGTTGCGTTCGTAGCCGTCTTTGCGGTTTATGTGTGCCTTGAAACTGTTCCTCTTGAAAGGTGCGTGCTTGTGCCGCGAGTGCAGGACAAAGAAGTTGCCGGCGACAGCAAAGACGCAAGAGGGCCCCTCCATTTCCCGGGTGTCTGCGTACTCTATGGGAACCGCAGCTCTGGGGCGGCAGGGAGGCAGCGGAGGAGCCTCTGGGCAAATATCCGGCCTGGCGAAATTTTTGGGAGACTCCAAGAAACAACAAGGGGAGGGCGGAGGGATTGGGGGGGCTGCCAAAGCACCCGCACCTGCAGATCTCGACAGGGTAACCAACCATAAAGCCCCGTAGCCAGTGGCGGGGAATGCAATTGGGCAGCTGCTACCCCTGCCGCTGCTGCCGATGCAGGCAGCTGCGGTAGGTTTTGTGGTGATCATGATAATTTCATTTCTGTTATACTTGGTGTTTATTTTGCAAACAACGGACGGCGCGTGTTCCCTGTTGTTTTTATTTGCTGCGCTGTGCAGGCCTTCGACGAGTTCTTGAAGGAGGTGGGGGCCTCTTAAGAAGTGGGAGGAGATATAAATATGGGTCAAGGCATCAGCAGATATCGGCGTCTCAGCGGCTGCTGGCTCGTAAACACAAACAGTCATATGTCTGTCAGGGAGCTGCTACTCCGGGCTCTCTGAGGAGATTGATAGTGAAGCCACCTGCAGCAAGCCTGGGCGGCGCATTGTTGTGCATGCGTATATAGCGCGCGGCTTCCCTGCTGCTGCTTGTCATTTGGTTTTCTGGCGTGATGAGTGGTATTTAAGGGGAATCAAACTTGTCGCTGACTCCCTCAGGTCTTCTTGAGGTGAGGACCAGCACATCAATCGCAACTGGCGGCGAAGCTGCGCGTTATTTTGGTTTGTTAGGTACTAGTGGCTCAAGATACGCTTGCCTCTCATCACTATTGAGGCCCCAGTGGATCTGGCTCTGCCTATGCACAGTTCGTGGCGGGGAGTTGCGCAATGGCACGCCTAGGTTACTCTCTTCTTCCCTATTAGTGTTTGAAGGGTGCAGCGGCGAAGCTCTTCCTTAACAGCCCTGATAGAGGAGTTTTGCGCATATATCCACCTCTCGCTTCAGCATCTACGTGCATCTAGCCGATCATCCGTGGCTTTTCTGTTTCTCTAGGGGGTCGACAACTAGACTCCTTGCCCTTTCGTAGCTGTGCCATTCAGGAACCTGGATTCAGAAGGCAGACAGGCCCCTGAAGTTGAGTGCACCCCGCTCATTTGTCTCCTGTCTGCGCGTTGGCCTCTTGATTTTCTGCAGCAAGTCATTGTGGGGATAATGCATGAACCGGGACGCCTGAGCTGGTTATGCTGCGCTGCAAAGAGCCGGCAAGCAGAGCATGCGGGTAGCAGTACCACCACGTTCCTGCAGTTGGAGGGGTTGTGAGGGCAGGATTGAAACTACTCAGATAGAACCCTCCGCTACCTGTTTACTTTCGAAAGGATGCGGGCATAGATTGATATTTAGTACTTCGGGCTGAATTGAGCCTTTGTGGCTACCGGGCTGGGATGCTGGTGCTGAAGAATAATGCTCCCGAAGAAGCCCAGCAGGTATTGACCCTCATTTTTTATATAAGCGTAGGACGTGTGTAGAAATGTGCACGTTCACTTCTATTCATTGATGCATACCCATGTATATACAAGCGTCAGTATAATTGTTCCTAGGGCGCAAGCGGAGGAGCTTGTCAGCGGCGAGCCAACCCGTCCTGCCACATTAGTCCATCCGCACAATACAGCACGAAAGTATTATCTAGATACTGTATTTGGAGGGGGTTCTCTAGAAGGCTTTCTTTTAACTATTCCGACAATTACTGTAGCGAAGGAGTGCCTGAACCGTGCGCCCTTCAGCGGACATGCGGATACCTCATAGCTAACAGATATTGTAACGCAAGAGAAAAGGTCTAGTTGGAATGCATAAGTAATGAGCATCTGAAAAAAAAGCGGAAGGTCCTCAAATAGTTCCTGTATGCACAGGATGCAAACAGGTATACAGCGTAGATGCGGACTCCTGCATAGCCAATGAGCCCTCCTGCTGTGAATGACGTCGGCCGGTTACAGAGAACTGCTACTTAGGCGAGAAGGAAAGGGGAGCATGTGACGCAGAAACTGGTTCCCCCAACAACGGGAACGCAACCGTGGCTGCAACGCCTTGCGGTGTGTAGGGGGAAGAGAAATCCCTTTGCAACAACGTGGATTTTGAACCGTCTTTTGAGAAATTTAGCTCGGGCTCTGCGGCGATACTCATGAACTCTAGATGAGTTCAGTCTGTGGTCTTCATTCTAATGCAGTAGTAAGCTCAGCAGCGCAAGCGTCTGTGCAGAAGATTGAATATGCATCCATGTGACACAGGCAGTTCATCTCTGTTTGTAGCAAGACCAGTCTGAAGTTGAGACATCCGTTTCTACTTGCGTTGAGGCTGGTCATTGAGGGCCAAGCAAGTGTTTATTTGTTGTCTACAGTGTAAGCAAGTCCAAATGAATCTGCTGTGTGGTTTTTATGCGTTGGTCCCTTGCAGCATGAGTTGCAGCAAAGTGTTGCTGCAACTCATGATAGACCTCCTCTAACTAGCCGAGGCGTTTAAACGGTTCTGCCGTTGTGCTCAGGACACCTGGAGACTGGAGAAGAGTTCAACCGTTCTGAAGAGCTCATGTCTTGAGTATTTTGACTCCATTGCAACTTATATCTGGCCTCACCTCTTAGAACCATATATATTTAGTCAAGACCCACAGGCGCCTCGCAAAGATGTTATATGTAACCTATAGTTCCTGTGACGCACTGTTAGGTAGGTATACATTCCCCGCTAGTCTACTTGCCCGAAGTGGTTGCAGGCACACCTTCTCCAAATGTAGACGGTTATGAGTTTGCATTGGTTAGAAGGAAAGTAGGAATCTAGAATTAAAGGCGGCCTCCTTTTGGGGTATGCGAAGAAGCTGGCTTGACCATCGAGTTGTTGGGTCCCCCCAAACGTGCTGAAATGCATGCAGTGGGATGGGTGTGCGATGATACTCTAGCCTTTTGCATGCTCTCAGTGCATGCAGACCGTGTCATTGATTTCTGTTCTAACATTACTTGAAGAACGTTTAAATGCCCCTGGAAGCCGACTATCTCCCTTCGGGCCCTTCGTTGTGCGTATCTCACGTTGGCTTCTCTCCGTACGCCCCTGAGTGAAGTACTTAGCAACTCAAATGAGCCATTTAAGGCGGATTAATGTAAGAAGAACAATTCCTGATTCACCGGTAGTGCTAAGCGGCCACTTTGAATATTGTATGCAGTCTTTAGTGAGAGAACGATTCGCCACATTGTCACAACCGGTACTCTTGGCCTGGCTCTAACTCCTCCCCTGCATGAGCATTCCCTCTGTGTGTAATACCCCTTTACCCTACATTGTTACCAACACTGCTGCCGTTTGGCCTGGAGGTGTTGAGGGATCTAAGCCTTCCTAGGGTTCGGCGGGCTCCAGCGGAGCGGTAGTAGGGGCACCTTGGGCTGCCTGGAAACTCTCCTACTCTCAAGGCGATCGCAGGTTAGCTCTCTCACCAATTACTGTAGTTGAGGCGCCGCTTTTGGCCCAGATTCAGTTCCGAAGACCCGTTCAGAAGATGGCCCCCCACCGGGAGGACACGGAGGAGGCCCCTCCAGCAGAGACCTCGCAGCAGCCGGGAGACCGCCTCCAGAAAGAACAGCAGAAGGAATTGGCCTCTCTAGATCAAGAAGATGCTCCCAACACCGAAATGGACGAAAAAGTGCGTCAACCTTTCATGCTAAAACTCAACACCTTATTCCCGTGTAGTTGGCCTGTTTTCTCTGCGTATGTCTCCTACACCTGCATAATAGCTGCTTGCAGAATGCTGAAGTATGTCTTAGTGCAGCTTCTAGCACGCGTCGAGTCCCCGTAACAAGCAGAGAGGAAGATAGAGCCTGGCAGAAGCATTGCTACGCCTGTAACGGAAAGCCCTTCTCCTCCGCCTTGGATTGGGAGTGCTTTTAGCTCGTGACTAGAATGGTGAAAACCTCTTTTGTTTGTTTTGCCTGTCTCCTCTTCAGAGACAAGCCGCATTGATGACATCCCTAGAACAAGGAGAGATAAAAGCCGCAGCAGGAGCACACAAATACACGGTTTCTGCTGCCTCGGTCCAGAAGCTGCAAGATCTGCTGCTTCTTCCTGCTGCGGAGGCCGAGGCTGCTCTGCAGAAATCCCAGGGAGACTATCTTAAGGCAGCGCAGCTGCTGCTTGAGCAACAGCTCTGAATTCATTTCTTGCAACTCAACCCTATGATGTGCATCGCATGCCAATGCATGCCCTCAAATCAAAGGCTTCATTATGCTTTTGCATTATGTTGGATCTTTGGAGCCGATCTGAGCTATATACGCGCAGTCAATTGTGTAGCTGAGCAGCGCTAGGTATGCGTATCTTATAGGCGGGGTGCCCCCACTTACAGGGCCGTACTGCTAGACAGCTGGTGGTTTGTGCCAGAAATGCCGCTGGAGGCGCAGTGATCTGCGCGTGCGAATGGCCCGAATGGCCGTTTCTGCTTAGATTCGGGATAGCTAAGAAAGTCTCCACGCCGCCCATCTGCTCTTTCCAAGGGAGCGACATTATACGGCAGTGCAGCGTTGGGGCGTTGGGGAGCGGGCCTTTAAGGGCGACGGGTGTCTATTTTGCAGTCCCAGTGGCAATATTACGATAGAAGGAAAATGTGGAGACCCAAACTTCGGGTGGGTGGGGGGGAGGAGGTCATGTCTCGAAAGTGTCAGATATTATTACTGGGCTTTGTATGCAAGAAAGGATATCTTCCCGATTGAAAAGTATACAAATCTCCGCTTCTGATGCACAACGTAACTGGCAAAGTTCTTTCCAACTGTCACGTGCCTGAAGAGAACCAGAGCAGTTTCACAAGCGTCTGGTTTCGGGCATGCTGGCCGAAGACGCGTACGCCATTCTGCGGTGGTTGCGGGAAGAGTTCGATGTTTGCAGGCTTTTGCTTCCATTACTTTTTAAGGCTGATGTTAGCAGATGCGTTAGTGCAGCTATGACTATTGTGAAAGTTTCTTGCTGGGAAGCGGTTGGGCTGCCGTACATGCAGCTTACCAGCATGGCTGCCATTTCTCATCTAAGTCTCTCTTAAGTGCTGTTGCAACCTCCTGAGCATTTGAGCCGTTGTCACCCTCCAGAAGCTCCTTCCTGTGTGACGGACATGGGAGGGGAGTTGTGCAACAGTTTCACAGGACTGCGTTTGCCTGTTCTGCTCCTTCGAGAGAAATACATGCAAAGCTCAACTTTCAAATCATCTCCAAGCAGTAGGGGAAGTACTTTGTGCGTGGCGCGGGGAGTTCCAATACACTAGCGGGGCGGGAACTCACGCTTTGGCTATCGTGTAGTCAAGCATATAATCTGGCATGTCGAAAGGGCTCATGACCTTTGCATTTTTGTAAACAGTAAACTCCACTGTCTGGTACTCCTCCGGTTGCGCTACGTCTCCAAACATTTTCAGTTTGCGAGAGGTGACCTGCGTGAGTTGTTGACCCACCGAGCCTACGGTCAGTCTCAAGTTGAGTCAAAGCAAGAAACAGCAAGAAATAAATAAAGTCCCTTCAAAAGCATAAGAAACCTCTAATCAAGACCCTAGCCTCAAATGCCATAATTTGCTGCGAACTGTGCACGGTTGACTGTACTGCTGCACACCCCAGCAGCACCCGGGAAAGGAGGCAACTAACGAAGCAGATGAAGGCGACGCCTACAAATCCACCGGCAAAAAGCATGAAAATTCGGTAGTAGAAGCGGTCTAGTCAGATTAGCCGTGGTAAATGTACAAGGTGCAATAGACGTTGCCTGGTGGGCTGGCCTCCAGGCCCAGTAATGCTCAGCGCGTATGCAACACATAGCAGCAGGGCAAGCTGGGATTGTCAGATTTCCACAGATCCTCTGCAGTATATTTATACCCACTGGAGTGATATTCTTCTTGCGGATTGTTGGACTGTTCGACCTCTGCGATCCAAACGGCAGTTGCGGGGATCTCACCACAGCGCACGGCCTCATAATAAGCATTCCGCCTTTGGCAAACAGCAATGAAATCATATTTATGAACGAGGATTTGAAACACGAATTATACTGAGGGGTGTTCTGCGCCACTACGTAACGGTTCAGGCACGCCAGCGCTTAAAGCAGAGAACGAGCACTCAACTCACTTCATAGGCCGCAAGAGGATTCGAGTTCCCGTGAAATTTATTTGGCAGTCTAGTAAATAAGTGTGAATCCCCTCGTAATAAGGAGTGAAAATAACCCAAACTGGGGTGCACCGTTCATCTCCGGCACGACAGACACAAACATCATCTACAGTAGAGGAATGCACCATTACTTCTTCGCATTCTTGTGTCCTGTCTTCCTTCACCTGAGATGCCAAAACCACGTTTTAATGCCAAAGAAATAGACGGAACAAAGGCCTTAGGCACTATAGGCATCACGTTGAGGATAATGGGCACTTATTGTACAACGCGGCAGCAGGGACTAAGCTTGCTTTGCACCTCTCCCTTAATATTCACAGAGATAGACCACTAAGTCGCACCAACAAAGAAGTCAACAGGCAAATAATTTAGTTGTTAATGAGAGATTCTATTTCGAGGCGTTTGGGGTGTGCAGCTTCGCCATTTCCTTGCCCATTCGTAAGGCGTCGCATATTCCATAAGTCAGTGCACCTTAAAACGTATGTGGTACTTACGAATTCAGCCTTCAAAGCAGCTTCGAAACAGGGTGAAAACGACGATTCCAGTGGCCAGGCGTATGCTGCAGCCATGCAAACCCGGAACTGACTCGCCAACGTATGCAGTTTATGTGTTCTTGGGGATGCTTTCTGCCCCGTACGTCGCTATATCTGTAATCAGCTTCAGCAGATCTGCCAGAGACTTGTTGGCTATCCACTTTCATCTGTAACAAAAGCACGTTTGCCTTCTGGCAATATTCCCCCTTATGATCTCTCATCAAGGCGGAATCACCAATTCTAGAGGTGCACCGGGTAGGGCAGTTCGGGGAAAAAGTCTTCTTGCATAGAGAAACGGCACCAAAAGAAAGCGCCGGGTCGGATAAGCGCATGTGCACGCTGCAAATTAAACAAGTTGCACTGTAGTGGTAAAAGCACTCTCCTTGAGCTGTTGAATCTATGAAGTTAAGGTGGCTCAGCTATCAGGCTTTGTCTTACCATTCACAGCATACTCCCCGGGAATAGCTCATGACCCCATAGAACGTATTCTTAGGCAGTGCAGAAAAGGACTCAGGAGCTGTCAAACTCATTACCGTCAGAGGATGTGTTTTGGTGTATTTGTTGCGCATCTAGTGTACTTGCTCCGCCATACGCTCTGTGAAGTCAGCGGTAACAGCAACGGAGTATGAAAGGTCTGCCTACTGCTAACCGACGCAGTAGCACTAGGCTATGACCTGGGATTAGGACTCCATTCAGGCTAAATTGACAGCATTAGGCGGGGGGGAGCCAACCATTCAGGACTTGATCAGCTATGCAGAAGGACGGCGTTGGCCACCTCTTCGTCCTGCAAAATAGGCAACGAATGCCTGTCGCCCTCATCCCTACATATCCAACCAGCAAATGGGTTGTTTTGGAGAGCTCATCTCCCTTGAGAGGTGCCGTACGAAGTGCACAGTAACCGTTGAGAATGTTGCGTCCACGTAGACCCGTTGACGCCTCCCAAATTAAGCTACTCTCACTCTTCTATAAATTTCCTCCCACAGAACACAATGTGAGTCATCTATCTTGGGTAACTGGGACGGTTTTTGTCTGGCTGGAAAGGCTACTCACCAGCCCGGCCACCTCGATTGGACGCAGGTGGAGGGGAGAGCGGTGACCTAGCCCTCCACGCGTCGGGAAGCGGTGCAAGAAAAATGCGAAAGGCATTAGCACCAAGAACACATTTTTTACAAGCCTGCATAGAGCTGTTTCAGCCAGTTAGGCGAACGTGCAGCTGTAACGGCTGCCTGGACACGCCAGCGGTCAGGGGCCAGTAGGCTGGGCTAGGTCGGCAGCGCTGTGTCCCGTTGTGTTTTGATCTTCGAGTATGCCGAGAGAACCCAAGAGTTTAAAAAAGTCTTCTGCGCATGCAATACTAAATTTAACTCAACTGTTTGGCGTTGTTGCAGCGATTTTGTGCATCAAGCTGGCCTCCATACTCAGCTAGTGACCGCAGTGGAAGGGCGGACGGGCAAAAAGTTCCGTCGATCTTGTTACATGAGACTGTTTTTTTCTCCGCAAAAATGTATTTCACGTATGTTGTCCGTCCCGGTGAGGCTCCAGAGGGCCGAGGACCCCAATTCGAACCGTTTTGGGCATTCTGCGTCAACTACAACCTGCGGCTAGGCCTCCTAGTCCAGCTGGTTGCCTATGCCACCCTTTTAGCAACAACTACAATCGGAGGGAAAGATCCGCTCTCTCTTCTTCGATTCTTCAGGTGCAATCCTGAGTCCGTTGGTAAGTCCGCAGAGATATTTCTTCTGCTCTGTTCCACCAGGCCGAAGCATTGCATTTAGGAAACTCCAAGGCGGAGTGTTCACACCTCTCCTGCTCCTAAAAGCCTGCAGAAGCTATTCGTTTCTGCTAGGGGTAGAGTAAATTGAGTGGCAGTGCACGTCGGTTATAAGCAAGCAGTCATGATTGCGTGTGGCAGGCTGCGTGTTAACGCAGCGCGCTTCTTGGAGAGACAGTGGAAGTCACATATAAGCGGCTGTATCCCTTTCTACTTTTTTTCGCACAGGCAAGTCCCCTCTGTGGGCGGCTCAACTGGCCTGCGGCCTATTCGTCCTCGGGAATCTCACCACCATGGCATTCCAGTCCCTCACGGACGATGACAGCAGGTGAGCTCTGAAGGCCTCCCCTACCGCAACCACAGGCGTTCCAGCTCTTTTGGCGTAGTACGTGCAATCACCGGTAGTCTAACTTTTCATAGCGGTCCTGCACACTGTAACTGAGGGGAACGCACTTGTGTGGCATGCATATGTGCAGCATCAAGCAATCTCGTGGATACCGCGCCGGAACCAAGTTTTTGCAGCAAGCTTCCTCCTTCGGAGTTTTTGCATCTACCTTAGCTCTCCTCGTCTTTTATTCAGCCAACTACTAC
>NW_013550411.1:0-5000 GCF_000499425.1 Eimeria acervulina | reverse complement strand
GCGGTTGCAGCAGCAGCTGCTGCTGTTGCTGCGGCTGGTGTTGTCGTTGCCGCTGCTGCTGTTGTTGCTGCTGCTGTTGCTGCTGCAGGGCACATGTCTTGAAATCCTTAGCAGCTAGTCCAGCAGCAGTTGCTGCTGCTGCTGGTGGGTGTCGTGTGTGGTGGGGTTGTTATTGCTGCTGCTGCTGCTGCTGCTGCATGCATGCATGCAGCGGCAACGGGGCCCTCTTGACGTTGCTGCTGCTTGCTGCAGCAGCATTACCCTCGGAATTCTTTAAACCCGAATAGTCATAGAAAGTCAATAGGAAGCAGAAGCAAACAGCAGAAACTCTGCAGCAGCAGCTGCAGCAGCAGCAGCAGCAGCCGCCGCTGCAGCGAGCACAGGCAGCCACAACTCACGCCAGCAGCAGCTGGAATCCTTCTTCCTTTGTTGCTGCTGTTTCATGCTGCAGTGTTTGCAAAGGTAGGAGCAGCAGCAGCTGTGTGCTGCAGGGCCGCGAGCAGCTGCAACAGCAGCAGCAACGGCAGCAGCAGCAGCAGCAACAGCAGCAGCAGCAGCGAGTGGGCAGTAACCAGAGATGAACAGCATTAATGACGAAGGCCTACGACTTTTCTTTCTTTTAACAAACCCCAGCAGCAGCAGCAGCAGCAGTATCAGCAGCAGCAGCAGCAGCAGCTGAATTCCCGAGTGAGACAGCAGCACCAGCAACAGTAGCAACAGCAGCAGCAGCAGCAGCAGCAGCAGCTAAGATGGGGAAGAGCAGCAGACGTGCGCGGCGAAAGGAGCAAATATACGGCTGCTTCGGCGGCAGCAGCAGCAGCGATGAGGGTCCTGGGGTTCCTGCTGCTGCTGTTGCTGGCGGTGGTCGCAGCAGCAAACGCAGGAGGCGCCGCAGCAGCAGCAGCAGCAGCAGCAGCGAAGATGGAGGCTCAGGGCCCATTCAATTTGTAAAGGGTGGAATGCTGCACCCGGAAGACCCTGACGAGAGCAAAAAGAAAAAAAGCAGCAGCAGCAGCAGCAGCAGCAAGAAGAGCAGCAGCAGCAGCAGCAAGCCGCGTGACACAGCTCCTGAGCCGTTTGCTTTTGATAAAAGTCAGCTGAAGCTCTCCATTAAGAAACCTCGCGGGGAGGAGCAGCAGCAGCAACAGCAGCAGCAGCAGCAGCAGCTGAGCAGCAAGGATGCACATGTGCTGCAGCAACTGGGTCTTGACTACTCGGAGAGCGAAGACGAGGCGAGCAGCAGCAGGCAGCAAAAGCAGCAGCAGCAGCAGCAGCAGGAGGACGAGAGTGGTTCTGGTGACGATGCAGCAGCAGCAGGAGCAGAAGAAGGTGCTGCAGACGCTGCATCTAGGGCATCTGAGGGTGAAAACATAGATAGCGAGAGCAGCAGCAGCAGCAGCAGCAGGAGCAGGAGCAGCAGTCGGAGCCGGAGCATATCTCCAGAGTTTGTTTTTAAGCCATCATCATCATCATCATCAGCTCAGCAAGATAATAATCAGCAGCAGGATGAAAATAATAACAATAAGCAGCAGCAGCAGCAGCAGGGCTGGTGCACAGCAAAGATGCAGCAAGTGTACGGCAAGGGCTTTGAGCTGCTGCAGCAGATGGGCTTCAAAGGCGGTGGATTAGGCAGAGAGGGCAGAGGCCTCGTGTCGCCTTTAGCTGTTAAACTCCGCAAGAAGAACAAAGCGCTGCAAAACACAGGAGAAAGGCTGCGCCCAGGAGAACAAGGCGCCGAACCCATCAAGGTGCTGCTGCTGCTGCTGCTGCTGCTGTTGCTGCTGCTGTTGCTGCTGGTGTTGCTGTTGTTGTTCCTGTTGTTGTTGTTGTTGTTGCTGTTGCTGCTGGTGTAGTTGGGCTGCTGTTGTTGATAGTTGAGCTGCTGCTTCTTTTGCTCCTGATGCTGCTGGTTGGGCTGCTGCTGCTGCTGCTGCTGCTGCTGCTACTGTAGTTGGGCTGCTGCTTCTTTTGCTGCTGGTGCTGCTAGTTGGGCTTCTGCTGCTGCTTCTACTGCTGCTGCTGCTGCTGCTCGTTGGAGGTTGGAGTTTAATTTGCTGTTGTTTTTGTGTTTTTCTGTTGTTTGTGCCCGTGTTGCTGCTGCTGCTGCTGCAGGTTGTGCCGGAGCCTGCTGCTGCTCCTGCATTATTCAGATGGCGTGAGACAGCAGCAGCAGCAGCAGCAGAACCTGCAGCAGATGGAGGGGTGCAGCGGCTTCAGGGAGTATCGCAAGACTGGAGAAGAGGAGAGAGAAGAAGAAAGCGGGTTGTAAGAACAGCAGCAGAGATTGCTGCAGAAGGTCGCATGCTGCAGCAGCAGCAGCAGCAGCAGCAGCAGCAGCAGCTCAGGGTAATTGATATGACTGGACCCCAAGTGAGGCTGCTTGAAAATGCTGCAGAAGTTGGAGAGGCGCTGCGGCAGCAGCAGCAGCAGCAAATGCAGCAGGAGGAGGCGCTGCGGCTTAACGGAAGCAGCAGCAGCAGCAGCAGCAGCATGAAGCAAGGCAGCGACATCCCGCTGCAGCTGCTGCAGCAGGCTCTAAGGCAGCAGATAAGAAAAGTAGAAAGAGAGCTTCAGCAAATTGCTGCGCAGAAGCACCAGCAAGAGCAGCAGCTTCTTGATGCTGCAGCACAAAATGAACAGGAGCAGCAGGAGCAGCAGCAGCGCCACATTGCAGCAGAACACACTCACCAACTTGCTGCTGCTGTGAGGTCCGCGTACACCCGAATCAAACAGCGCAGCAGCAGCAACCAGCAGCAGCAGCAGCAGCAGCAGCAGACAGACCGCTGGAGCGACGATGAAGCTCAGCCACAAAGCAGCAGCAGCAGCAGCAGCAGCAGCAAGGAAGAAGCAAAAGAACCAGAGTATGAGCATTTGACTGATATGAGCCCTAAAGCTTTGCTGCAGGAAGTGAAGAGATGGCGAGACACCTGGCGTGAGGCTTTCTTTGAGCTGCATGCAGCAGCTGCTGCTGCAGCATTGCTGCGGCTGCTGCTGCAGCAGATTTGCAGAACCTGGAAGCCCTTAGAAGCAACAGCACCGAAGTTTGCTGCTTCTGTTGGGCAGTGGTTTGGGGTGTATACGAAGCTGCACAAAGAAGAAGAGGAGTTGTGGGTGCAGAAGCTGCAGCAGATGCAGCAGCAGCAGCAGCAGCAGTTGTTGCTGTCGCAGCAGCAGCAGCAACAGCAGCAGCAGCAGCAGCTTGTAGCTGGGCGCACTTATGATTTGCTGCAGGAGGGTGTTGAGGAGACAGTAGGCTTTCATATACGCCGAGAGTTGCTGAATGTATGGGAGCCTACTGCTGCTGCTGCTGCTGCTGCTGCTGCTACTCTATTCGAGAACTGGCTGCCTTCGCTGCCAGCTAATTCAGGTTTGCTGCTGCTGCAGGAGCCTGCAGCGCAGCAGCTGCGGCGAGCCTTAGACTTGTGGGACCCCACAGCCTCCACAACCAGCAGCAGCAGCAGCAGCAGCAGCAGCAGCAGCAGCAGCACACCTCTGCATAAGTGGCTGCTTCCTTTTGTATCTCTGCTTCCTCGAAGGTTAGCAGAGAGAGATTTGCTGCTGCCGCTGCAGCAGAAGCTGGTGAATGTGCTGTCTGTACACTGCAAAGCTGAAGACAGAAGCTGCATTGCTTTGCTGACGCCGTGGCGCAAGGTGTTCAGCAGCAGCATGTGGAGTGATTTGCTGCAGCGAGGAGTAGTGCCGCAGCTGCTGCAGCGGCTGCAGCAGCTGCAGATTAAACCGCAGCAGCAAGACTTAACCCCTATGAGAGATGTGCTGCTCTGGGAGCCTCTGCTGCCTGTAGATCTGCTTGCAAGAGTGCTGCACTCTGCTTTCTTTCCTCAGCTGCTGCATGTGCTGCGGCTTTGGGTAGCAGCAGCAGCAGCAAATACAACAGAAATAAGAAGCTGGTTTGCTTCTTGGAGGTCGCTGCTGCCACCCCCGCTGCTGCAGCACCCAATTGTTGAAAGAGGTTTTAAAGAAGCACTTAAACTCATAGCAGCAGGACCTGCTGCTGCTGCTGCTCAACTGCAGCAGCAGCAGCAGCAGCAGCAGCAGCAGCAGCAACAGGGGATGGTTTTCGGTTCTGATGCGGCGTATGCGGGTTCATCAGCAGCAGCAGCAGCAGCAGCGATGTGGCAGCAGGAGCAACTGCAGCAGCAGCTGCAGCAGCATCAGCAGCAGGTGCTGCTTCCTCCTGCTCCTGCTGCTGCACCTCCTCCTACCCCTGAGCAGCAAATGAAGGCTTCGCTGCTAGAGTTGCTGCAAGGAGCAGCAGCAGAAGAAGGGCTGTCTATTAGGCCTAAAGTAGGCAGAGTAGAGAGAGGGTTTCAAGTGTATATACTTGCAAACATATTATTTTATATCGATAAAGATATTATCTTCGCTAAAAATAAAAGCAAGGCTCAGTGGGAGCCTGTTGCTGCAGATGTGCTGCTGCAGCTAGCAGCTAAACATAAAAAATAAATAAATAAATAAATATATATATATATATATTTATTTATTTATTTATTGTTTAATATTATTTATTTACTTCTCTTCAACTGCGTCTTCAAAGAACTATTAACTATTTATTTATCTTCATGCAAGCCGGGTCATAGTAATATATTATATATTACTTATATTAAATATATATATAATATAATATATTATTTATATTAAATATATTTAATAATATTATTATATATTACTTATAGTATGCTTATTATATATGTATATTATATATTACATATATTTTGTATATTATATACATATTATAAATCTTATATTATTTGCAATGTATATATATATATATATATTATATATATTATATATAATATATATATCTCTATTTATATATATAATATATTGTAATATATATGTAATGTGTTATATACATATGAAGTTTAATATATATTATATATTATATATATTATATGTAGATTCTTATGTATGTGTATTTATTTAAACGTATATAAATTATATGTATAATATACATTATATATCATATTATACATACTATC
>NW_013550412.1:1765-4265 GCF_000499425.1 Eimeria acervulina | reverse complement strand
AGGGGGTTTGGGTTCGTTTAGAAGACGGCACCGAAGAAAATATTGACTTAGGCCTTGTGCAGCTGCTGTCTTATAAGGACGAAACAGCAGCAGCTCAAGGGAGGCGCAGCAAACCTAAAGACAGAGACAGAGACAGAGACAGAGACAGAGATAAAGACAGAGACAGAGACAGAGACAGAGACAGGAAGAGAAGGTACGCATTTATATATCTTATTACACTCCTCCAGATGATGGTTCTGCTGCTGCTGCTGCAGCAAATCAGTTTACATACAATCCCCGCTGCTGTTGCTGCTGCTGCTGCTGCTGTTGCTGCTGCAGTCGCAGCCGCAGCCCCGAACGAAGTGCAGCAAAGACGCAGCAGCAGCTGCTGCAGGAGTTCCGCCGCAAGGAGCAGGAGAAGGCCTTAGCTACAGGGAAGGTAAGATAGGAGACAACTAACTGTCTCCTCAAGAAGAGACAGCTAACTGTCTCCTCAAGAAGAGACAGCTAATAATATATAATCTATAATATATAGAATATATAGTATATAGAATATATATATTGTACGTATATACATACAGATATATTTACTTATTTATTTATTTATTTATTTGTAGGCCCCTCCTCCTTTTTGTCTCCTTTCTGCTTTATCTCTGTCTCTCTAAACACCAGTCGCGCAGCGCATTGTATCAGGGTTTAGGGTTTAGGGTTTAGGGTTTAGGGTTTGGGGTTTTGCGTGTAGGATTATGCGCGGCGGCCGACTTCTTATAAGAGCGCTTTGTCTTTGAAGATGACTTCTTCTCGCCACGTGTAAGGGTTTAGGGTTTAGGGTTTTAGGGTTTTAGGGTTTTAGGGTTTTAGGGTTTAGGGTTTAGGGTGTCTTAGGGTTTAGGGTTTAGGGTGTCTCCTTCATTGTTTATTTGTCTCTTTGTCTCTTTCTTTGTTCGTTTTTTTATGTCTCTTCTTTGTTTATATACTGTTTCCTTTCTTTTTAATAATAAACTGTCTCCTTTCTTTTTAATAATAAACTGTCTCCTTTCTTCTTAATAATAGACTGTACTGTCTCCTTTCTTTTTAATAAACTGTCTCCTTTCTCTTTAATAATAAGCTGTCTCCTTTCTTTTTAATAATGAACTGTCTCCTTTCTTCTTTAATTTGTCTCCTTTCTTTTGTAGGCCTTCTCCTGAGAGGCCTCCGCCTACGCGAACCCACCCGAGGTCTGCTCTGTCGCATGCACAGCAGCAGCAGCAGCAGCAGCAGCAACAGCAACAGCAACAGCAGCAACAGCAGCAGCAGCAGAGCCAGCAGCAGAAGCAACGCATGTCGTCTCTCGTTGCGCGGTAGGCCTTGTCTGTCTCTTTTTTCTGTCTCTTCTCCTCTTTATTCAGTAAACAAAGATATTAATAATATTATATTATAATAATTATTATCATAATAATTATCTTCTTACGACAAATGTATATGTTTTATATTTAATGTAATATATCAGTAAAAATAATATTTTATATATAATAGTATTGTCATATTCTTTTTTATATTTGCTGCTGCTCGGAGTGTATATATATATATTATATAATTAATTATATAAATATATTAATAATAATTAATTTTATTAACATGAGTAATAATAATAATATTAATAAAGGTCAGGGCGAGCTTTCGCTTGTCTCTTTTATTATTATTTATATTTAGACAAGTAGTAATTGCTGCTGCTGCTGTTGCTGCTGTTGCTGTTGCTGTTGTTGCTGCTGCTTTTCGTGTTGTTGCTTCTGCTTCTGCTGCTGTTGCTGCTGCTTCTGCTGCTGTTGCTGCTGCTAATGTTTCTGTTGCTGCAATGCTGCTTCTGCCAACGCTGTTATTAATGCTACTACTACTACTGCTGCTGCTGCTGCTGCTGCTGCTGCTGCTGCTGCTGCAGATACAGCCGAGCTGGAGGCGAATCAACAGACCGACGGCGACGCAACGACACGGAGGCCCCCGAAGTTATGCGTCTTGGCTGACATCTCTTTACTGTCTCCTTTTACTTACTGTCTCCTTTTCTTACTGTCTCCTTTTCTTACTGTCTCCTTTTGTTGCTGTCTCCTTTTATTACTGTCTCCTCTCTGCTAATCTTTTTGTGTTTGTCTCTTTTTGTCTCTATCTTCTTCTGTGTCTGTCTCCTTTTCTTTAGTGTTGCACTGGCTTCTGTCTCTTCTGCCGTTTTGCTGCTGCTGCTGCTGCTAATGCAGCAAGCTGCAGCAGCAGCAAGCAGCTTATTTATACGCTTCTAAGGCCAAGGGAAACCCTAAAGACAAGTTAACAGTTGCTGCTGCTGCTGCTGCTGCTGCAGCAACAAAGACAGCAGCAGCAAGGCCTGCTGTGGAGACACCTCAACGGGCGCCATATTCAAAAAAAAGTCGAAACTTACCTGCTGCTGCTGCCGCAGCAGCAGCAGCAACAGCAGCAGCAGCAGCAACAGCAGCGGCAGCAGCTGCTGCTGCACGCACACTATTCTTGCTGCCGCTGCAAGGCGAACTCCTAA
>NW_013550412.1:0-1665 GCF_000499425.1 Eimeria acervulina | reverse complement strand
CACTTGATGTTGCTGCTGCTGCTGCTGCTAGTGCTGCAGCAGCTCCAGCAAAAAACAGATTCTGGCTGCGCCCCAAGGCAGCATTTACTTAACATTTTGTTTGGATTCCCTTTGCTGCTGCAGAAGCTGTTGCTGCTGCTGCTTTGCCTCGGCTTGCAGCAGCAGCAGCAGCAGCAGCAGCAAGAACCTATCAGCACATTGCAGCAATGAAGGGCGCAGCTGTGGCTACCGGGGGCTGTTTGGATAAGGATTGTAGCGTTTGTAGAGCTGCTTTTGTTGCTGCTGCTGCTGCTGCTGCTGCTGCTGCAGGTAGTGACTGTGAGCGTAGCTCGAAGCAGGCTGCTGCAGCTCCCATGTAGAAGCAACAGTAGGCGCACCACCACTAGCTGTATCTCCACTAGCAGCAGCAGCAGCAGCAGCAGCAGCAGCAGCAGTAGTGCTTCCTGCTGTTATACTAGCAGGGCTCCTGGGACCTGGAGAGCTGCTGATGCGGCGCAGCAGCTGCTGCTGCTGCTGCTGGCGTTGGCTGTTCAACATAACAGAAGCAGCTGTTGTTGCTGCAGCAGCAACAGCAGCCGGTGCTGGTTCTGCTGCTGCTGCAGCTGCTGCAGCAGGAGACTGCGGGATGTGGCTTCCATGTCTCCAAGTCGAGCTTCCCTGCTGCAATTGCTGCAGGTGCTGCTGCTGCAGGTGGTGCTGCTGCAGGTGCTGCTGCTGCAGGTGCAATTGTTGCGGGTGGTGAGGCTGCTGCAGGAACAGCTGCTGCCGGTGGTGTTGCTGTAGTTGCTGCTGCATCTGCTGCTGCACCTGCTGCTGCTGCAGCTGGGAGTGGTGCAGCGGCGTCTGGAGTTGCTGGGGCGGGGGAGAAGTTGGTTGCATCCCTATCTGCTGCTGCTGCATGTGCTGCTGCAGCATATGTTGCTGCAGCATCTGCTGCTGCTGCATCTGCTGCTGCTGCATCTGCTGCTGCTGCATGTGTTGCTGCTGCAGCTGTTGCTGTTGCAGCTGATTGTGCTGTTGGGCGTGTTGCTGGTGCATGTATTGTTGCTGCATATCTTGCTGGTTCATCTGCTGCTGCACCCTCTGCTGCAGCTGCTGCTGCTGCTGCTGCTGCTGCTGCTGTGGGGAGACATTAATGATATGGTGTTGATTAATGAAGTGTTTGAGAGTTATTAACCCTCCTTCTGTTTTAATTAACGGGTCGCCTTTGGCTTTAACTGCAACAGGAACAGCAACGGGTACATCCACCTGCCTATACACCGGAACATGTCGGGGCACCGTCACCTCCCGTGGCACCTGCAGCAGCAGCAAATGCAGCAGCAGCAGCAAATGCAGCAGCAAATGCAGCAACAAATGCAGCAACAAATGCAGAAGCAGCAGCAGCAATTGCAGCGACAGCAGCAATGCAGAAGCAGCAGGAAGGAGAACAGCAGCAGCAGCAGAATGGGCAGCAGCAGCAGCAGCAAATGCAGCAGCATTTAACTGAAGTGGCCAGGAGACAGTATATCAGCAGGCAGCAGCAAACAAATCTAGGAAGGGGATCAATTGACGGAGGGACTCCCGCTGCTCAGAGCAGCAGCAGCAGCAGCAGCAGCAGCAGCAACAACAACAGAAGCAGCAGCAGCAGCAGCAGCAGCAGCAGCAGCAGCAGGTATTCCCCACCTC
>NW_013550413.1:0-6444 GCF_000499425.1 Eimeria acervulina | reverse complement strand
TATACTGAAGGAGACAGTCTTTATTAGGGGAGACAGTTTTTAATATAGAGTGATTCCTTTAATAAAGAGTGTATCTTCTAGTAAATTATTAATTGTAGATAGTAGAAGAGACAGTCTCTATTATAGGAGACAGTTTTTATTATTTGAGAAAGGCTTCATTAAAGGAGACAATTTTTTTAAAGTAGACAGCCGCAGAGAAGACACACTGACAAGGAGGGAGAGACTGTCTCCTTTAAAGGAGACAGTCTCTCCCTCCGTTAATGAAATAGATGTTTATGATATATGCATATCTAAATAGATAATGCATGCAAATAAACATTATTTTTGTTTGAGTACGCAGCTAAATAATGTCCGTTTATTTGTTGCATCTGCATCCAATTATATCATCCACATGAAAAGATATAAATATAAGAGGTATTAATAATATCTTTTATATTTAAACCTCTTCATGCAGATGTTTACTACTGTCATCCCACCTCCATGTACACCCCAAACCAACCGCATACACCCCAAACAACGTACACCTGAATGCATGCACAGCTAAACCCTGCAAATAGAAACACTGCTACTCCAGCAGTGTCTCCTTTCGCCTCTTTCTCCTAAGCAGTGAGGAGACTCTTAGCTCTCCATACACCCCACAAAGACCTCCTCAGTGTACAGACAGCCCATAGGGCCCCCTTCTCCTGTACATACACCCCAAGGGCCACTTTAATATATCGAAAGAAGCCCCTTCTTCTCTTCAATTCACAAACGTCTCTCTGTCTCCTGTTCAGAGGAACCACCACCTTCTCCGATTTATAAATACAAACACCCATAAACAAACATTCATAAGGGGCCCCTTCTCAGCTTTATATAAAGCCTCTCTAAGGCCTCCTTAGGCCCCCTCCTTATATCAATAAGGCCCCCCTAATGAAACCCCACAAGGACCCCCTACCTACGCTTACAACACCCTCTCTACGGTTACAAAGGGGACCCTACCTATTTAGGTGTATAGGCATCCCTTATTTAGGTCTATAGGGGCCCCCCTGTTTAGGTGTATAGGGGCCCCCTATTTAGGTCTATAGGGGCCCCCTCCCTATGCTTGTCGGGGACCCCTCTTTAGTGTATACAGGCCCCCTTTTGAAGTGCATAGGGACCCCCTCTTTAGGTGTGTATGGGCCCCCTTTGAAGTGTATAGGGGCCCCCTCTTTTAGGTGTATAAAGGCCCCCTGTTTAGGTGTACAGGGGCCCCCTACAGATTTTAATTGGGGCCCCCCTTTCAGGTGTATAGGGGCCCCCCTTTTAGTGTACAAAGAGCCCCTGTTTAGGTGTATAGGGGCCTCCTTTTAGGTGTATAAAGGCCCCCTGTTTAGGTGTATAGGGACCCCGTTTTAAGTGTGTAAAGGTCCCCTGTTTAGGTGTATAGGGGCCCCCTTCTTAAGTGAATAAAGGCCCCTTGTTCAGGTGTATAGAGGCCTCCTTCTTAGGCGTATAGAGGCCCGCTGTACATGTGTATAGGGGCCCCCCCGGATGTTAATTGGGGCCCCCCTTTCAGGTGTATAGGAACCCCCCTTCAGTGGTGTAGAGGGTGCATGCACTTGCAAATGCCTCTTTCTTTGATTAAAAGGCACTTGTGTATTTTCTGGAAAACAAACAAAAGTTCGTTCGACGCGAATGGAGGCAGAAAAGAATCGTCACCTCTTCTGGTGCAAACCCAGCAACTCTCACACCTCCTATATATATTATATATATATATACATATATATATATATATATACGTATATATATATATATATACATATATATATATATACGTATATATATAATATATATAATATATATATATTTAAAGATTGATGTACATATACACACATATATACAATATATATAAAATACATATATGGATGTATAAAATATATGATACATATATATTCTATATTTGCATATATAAATAGATAGAAGGTGTATTGTATGTATATTATATACAATGCATATATTGTATAAGATGCATTTGAATATAATAATAAATAATGATGTTGTTTGCTACATTCGTGCAGATAAAAAGCCAGCGGGATTTTTGGGGTGTATGTACAATAAGAGTAGGGTTTAGGGTTTAGGGTTTAGGGTTTTTAGAATTTTTTATGTGATATCTTTAATCTTTTTTTTTTGTTTTTTTCGTTGATATGTCTCTTCTGTCTCTGCAGCTTCGATTCCCTTTTCATGCTTCTTCTTTTCTTTTGTTTCTTCTGCTATTTGCATAAATTTAAACTCGAATAAAGCTCTTTAATCTCTTTAATAAACCTATTCTTGGCTGCGTGACGGATCAACTTCATTGTGGGTGTTAACAAACCGTTCTCAGGTGTAAATGTATCATCTGTTAGCCAAATAGCTCTTATTAACTCAAACCCTTTAAGCTGTGCACGCCCTAATAACTCTAAGTCTTTTAGTATCTCCGCTTTCAATGCTTCATCCTTTAACAATGCCTCCATCGGCTCCCCAGCCTGTATGCACACACCCCAAACCCTAAACCCTAAACCCTAAACTCCAAACCCTAAACCCTAAACACCAAACCCTAAACCATAAACCCTAAATTCCTAGTATCGTCGAGCTGCTCCAAACGATATATCCCCCAGCCATAAAACCCTCACCTTGCCCTTGGTAACCCTAAACCCTAAACCCTAAACCCTAAACCCTAAACCCTAAGCCCTTGGAGTGAAACCACTCACCTTGTTGTTCTTCTCTGCCCACTTCCGCACCTCTGTAGGTGAAGGGACGATGATAGCAACCAGCACAGCCTGAAACCCCAACCCAGAAAGCGCAAATTCTAAACCCTAAACCCTAAACCCTAAACCCTAAACCCTAAGCTCTAGGCCTAGGGTTGTGAAGCTCTAAGATTCGTGTTTATAGGAGTTATCATTGTAGAAGACACTTTATTTTTAATTCAGGTGTATATACACCTCAAGTGAATCCCCGTAAACGAAAATCTGTTCAACCCAACGGCTTGCACTGTAAATGTTTTCGAGCCTCTCTGGTGCTATGTACTCTCCCTGAAACAAACAAGTGCCGAAAAAATAAATAATAAATAATTACAATAAATTAATGTAATACATAAATATAATAAACAAATATAATAAATATAATAAATACACACAATAAATAAATACAATACACCAGACAAATATAATAAATAAATACAGATTCAATGTATAAATAAACAAATACAATAAAAAACAATAAACAAATACAATAAATGAATGCAACAAAGACAGCAAATAAATACAAAGAATAAAGCATTTCAAACAAATGCAATAAAGAAGATATATCAATAGAGTAACAAAAATAACAAATACAATAAAACAATAAAAATAATAAACAAACAGAATAAACAAATGTACTAAACAAACACAGCAATAAAAATAACAAACAGAATAAACAAATGTACTAAACAAACACAACAAATACAACAACAAATACAATAAATACAATAAACACAATAAAAAGGAAATGAAAGCCGAGCAAACAAAACAGAGAAATAAAGGGGCTTTAACAAATACAATAAATACAAATACATCAGCATCGCCAGCAGCAACAGCATCAGCAACTGCAACAGCAGCAGCAACAGCAACAGCAGCAGCAACAACAGCAACAGCATCAGCATCAGCATCAGCAACAGCAGCAGCAGCGGCAACACCAACAGCATCAGCAGCATCACCAACAGCAACAGCATTGGCAAGAGCAGCAGCAGCAGCAGCAACAGCAACAGCAGCAGCAACAACAGCAGCAGCAGCAGCAACAGCAGCAACAGCAACAGCAGCAGCAGCAGCAGCAGCAGCTGTACATGTGCGAGTTTGAAGACATTTTTAACTCTATCGATAATCTTGTGCCGGCCGCTCGGCTGTATCTCCACCACATCTCCTGTGTGCAGCCACTGATCTTTATCGAATGTTTCTGCTGTTTTGTCTGCAGCAAGAAAATACTCCTTCATGAGGCTAGGGCCCCTCACCAGCAACTCTCCTCTGTACCAAACAACACACTAAACCCTAAACCCTAAACCCTAAACCCTAATACACACTCAAGCAAATGCACAACCCTAAACCCTAAAACCCTAAATACTCCACACACTATTTAAACTCTAATAAACCCTAATAAGCCCCTATAAACCCTAATAAACAAACCCTAACAAACCCTAATAAGCCCTAGCAAACCCTAATAAACCCTAATAAAGCCTACTACACCCTAATACGCCGCAGTAAACCCTAATAAACCCTAGCAAACCCTAGTAAAACCCAATAAACACTAATAACCCCTAATAAACCCTAGTAAACCCTAATAAACCCTAGGAAACCCAAATGCACCCTAATAAACACTAATAAATCCTAACAAACCCTAATAAACCCTAATAAACCCTAATAGACCCTAATAAGTCCTACTACACCCTACTAAACACTAATAAACCCTAATAAACCCTAACAAACCCTAATAAACCCTAATAAACCCTAATAAACCCTAATAAAACCCCGGAGCGGTGAGCACCTGGGAGGATTCCCCCTCGCGTCGTATTGCAGGCCTGGTAAGGAGACAACTTTAAATTCAGTTGAAACGAGGGGGCCTCCAATAGTCCCTTTGTTGCTGTCATCAGTGCTCTGCAGGAAGCAGATACCTGTCTCCGTCATACCCCAACCCTGCACCAAAGCAGCAACAGCAGCAGCAATAGCAGCAGCAGCAGCAACAGCAGCAGCAGAAATAGACAAGTGTACACTCCTCTCTCTTTCTTTCCATTTAATTCGTCTGCTTCTTCTGTCTCCTTGGCTATCACTCTCTGTCTGTCTGTCTCTATCTTTCTCTGTCTCCGTCTCTGTCTCCCCTTGGCTGTCTCTGTCTGTCTTTGTTTTCTCGTTTCTGCTTTTGTCTTTGTTTGTCTCCTTTCCCATTCTCTCTGTCTGTCTGTCTGTCTGTCTGTCTCTCTGTGTCTCTGTCTGTCTCTGTCTCTGTCTCTGTCTGTCTCTCTGTCTCTGTCTCTGTCTCTGTCTGTCTGTCTCTGTCTCTGTCTGTCTCTATCTTCCTCTGCTGCTAACAGCCTCTCTGTACGTGCATCTCCGTCTCTGTCTCAAGCGCTGTCTCTCTTGCTGTATCCTTTTCTATCTTTGCTTTCTATCTCTTCTTTCTGTCACCTCTTCGATGTCTTTACTCTGTCTCCTTTTCCCTCCTCTTTCAATCTATATATTAAATTATTTGATATATAATTATATTATATTAAATTATTATATTATATTATATTATATTTAATTAAGTTTTTTGTAGAAAAATTAATTAAATTTTTTGTGTGTTTGAGTGTCTCCTCTTGTGTCTCTTCTATTTGTCTCCTTTACTATTTCTTTTTCTTTTATCTCTGTCTCCTTCAAGTGTCTCCTAAGCTGTCTCCTTTACCTCGCATATAACAGCAGACAAGTATAGCTGCAACTCTAATAACTGCTGCGGATCCATAGGAGCGCTCCCAACACAGACAGTGCGGATGTTGCCTCCCATACTTGCGCGAATGTTGCGGAATAGCTGCATCACAAACCCTAAACCCTCATTATAGACCCTAATTAAACCCTTATTATAAACCCTTATCATTAACCCTTATAATAAACAAATCCTTATAATAACAAGCCCCCATAATAAACCCTTATTATAAAAACCCTCATTATACGCATCAACCATTTTAAACACTTTTAAACCCTAAGTAACCCTCATTAACCCTTACAAACCCTCATAAACCCTAAACCCTAAACCCTCTATATAGGAAGAGTTGCAAGGCCCAACAAGTGCGCAATGAGGGTTTAGTGAGGGTTTAGCTGAGGGTTTATTCAACATGGTTTGCATGCATGTCTACACAAGACAGGATATACCCAACTGTTTGTGTGTAGTGATGGGTTTAGGGTTTAGGGTTTAGGGTAATTGTTAAGTTTCGCGGTGTCTGCTGAGATGTCTCCCAAGAGCTTTTCAAGCACGTCGAAGTGTTTTTCCTGCTTAATAACGAGGGTTTAAGGGTTTAATAACAAGGGTTTAAGTAATACAAGTTTAATGGTTTAATAACAAGGGTTTACAAGGGTTTAATAACAAGGGTTTAAGGGTTTAATATATGAATAATAAGGGTTTGAGAAATTAACAATAAGAGATTAAGGGTTTCTAGAATAAAAGTTAAGGTGTTTGACCCTGCTGCAGTTTAATACAATACTATTTAATTAGTTTATTGATAATATATTATAATATTCATGTTGTTTGTGCTGTAATTAACTTACAAGATCGGGGAGAAAGCTCGTGACGACCCTAGGATTGAGTTTATATTTCTGAACTTTGTTGTTAAGTGCCTTTCCAGCTAACCATTGCAAGAAAGGGTGTTTGTTTCGAATACCGGCATTGATCTTACTAGAGATTTTATTAAAGACACGAGGAACAGCAATAAAGACAGAAGGTTTAGCA
>NW_013550414.1:3763-9881 GCF_000499425.1 Eimeria acervulina | reverse complement strand
TAGGGTTTAGGGTTTTTGATGAGGGTTTACGGGTGGTGCTGTTCAGGGCTTAGCTCAATGTTTCACAGTGTACGAAGAGGGTTTAGGGTTTAAGGTTTAAAAAGAGTGCAGGTAAGGCTTTGTGTATTATTCCCAGTGAAAATGAATCGCTATTCCTCTCCAATGCATGGCCCTATAGTACGAGGGTTTAGGGTTTAGGGTTTAGGGTCTTACAGCTTCTATCAACGAAGCCGCAGGTGTCTCAGGCACCAACTGGCTCGCCCTTTGCCGCCAAATATTATAAAACCGCCGCTTACTAACAGCCCAAAACTCTAGCCATTCTTCTTCAGTCAAATTTTCTTCAGAATCTCTCGTTCTCTTCATCGATCTTTGTTGGGGGCCCCCCTGGGGCCCCTCTCTTTGGGGGCCCCCAAAGATGCCTCCACTTTGGGGGCCCCCCTGGGGGCCCCCCGTTTGGGGGCCCCCAAGGGGCCCTTCTCTTTGGGGGCCCTCTTGCTGGATCTCATCTCCTTGGGGGCCTCCTTGATATTCTCGCTGAACCCCTTCTTTAGTAGTATCCTCTATGAACAAAGCTTGTTGAGAAGATTCAGGGGGGACCCCCTTGTGATGCGGGCCCCATTCATGCTGTGGGGGCCCCCCGCGTTGCTGATCTCCGTTACTGCTGCTGCTGCTGCTGTTGCTGCTGTTGCTGCTGCTGCTGCTGTTGTTGTTGTTAGTATTTGGGTGTTGTATGTGTGTGGTAGTATTGATAGATTTGTGTTTATTATTGAGTTTTCTTTGCATGCGTTTAATACAAATGCAACCTGTACACTGATCAGTGTGGGGTGTTGTTGTTGGATTTGTGCCGCACTCGAAGTGTCTAGACAGCTGAAGACCAGAAGAAAGACAGAAAAACTCGCATGCAGGACGAGGAAAATGAATAAGAAGAGGCTTCGATACTCTAATTGAATCTTCTTCACTCCTCCCAACGCTACAGAAAACGCTCGGCCACAACAACCCCACCGCCAGTAAACGCACCGCCAACACCCTTAGCTGCAAATAAAAACAAAAACAACTAAAATATTTTATATATCGATTGCTTTTATATATTTATATTATTTATATATATAATATTAAAGCAAACAATTCAATCGATATACATCACATTTGTATTTATTACAGATGAAGAAATGCAGAAAAAATTAGGGTTTAGGGTTTGGAATGACTAAGCTGTAGGGTTTGGTGTGATTAGGGTTTAGGGTTTGGCGGGATTGGCGTTCAGGTTTGGCGGGATTAGGGTTTAGGGTTTGGCGGGATTAGGGTTTAGGGTTTGGTGGGACTAGGGTTTAGGGTTTAGGGTTTGTGTACGAGTTGGTGGCGAGCGTCTTCTGGGAGTTGTTCGATGCAGAAGATAGAGAGGAGCTCTCTTTGACCTTTTAAACTCATGCATGCAATACCCCCCGCAATAACACCAAGCCCCAAATCTTGAATAGGGGGTTGTCGCTGTATTTCTTGCTGCAGCAGCAACTCTCTCTCTGCAACCTGACGGTTTGCTGCATTCACGAACGTATCTACAGATAAACAAAAAGGCCCCAAAGGAAAAGAAGATGAACGACGCTCGCATAGCAGCATCAATACTCCCTCTGTGCTTCTGCTGTCTATACACTCCAACACCTGCAAAGACATCACACTTACAACTCCTACTCCTGCTGCTGCTGTTGCTGCTGCTGCTGCTGCTGAACATATTTATTATTTATATATATCACTTCACTTATACATATATGTATATGCATACTTCTCTATTTATCAATTTTTTGTCTCTCTGTCTACCTCTGATTTATTTATTTATTTATTTTTGTTTTATTTATTTATTTATTAACCAGCAATTATTTGTATTTATTTCTTTGTTTATTATTCTTCATACATTTATTATTTATTTATTTATTTATCTACACTATTTACATTTATTGATAATATATATATTAGGAAATATAAAATAAATTTATTTATTATTATTTATTTGATGCATTTATTTATCATCCATAAAATAAATACTAAACAAATTAATTAATTATATATTTTTAAATAAACAAATAAACAAGACAAATAAACTGAACAAATAAACAAATAAATAAACAAAAGAGAAATAAATAATATTAACGAATAAATAAACAAGAGACATACTAATATAAATAAATAAACAAACAAACACCAGAAACAAACCACATAAATAAAATAAACAAACAAACAAACAAACAAACAAATAAATAAATTAAATAAATTAAATAAATAAATAAATAAATAAATAAATAAATAAATAAATAATGTCTTATATATATATTCACCTTTCTTAATGTTGGTAATCCAAGCTCTTCATCACTGACTAAGGGTTTTTCATAGTTTTTTGTATTTTCTCCTGAAACCCCCAACTCCTTTGCTAATAACTTTAACTTTTCTCGCAATATCAATGCAGGTAGCAATGCCGCATCTACAGGGTCCTGTACATACACCTCATCACCCCCAGAGGGGCCCCCAAGGGGGCCCCTTGGGAGGCCCCCTGAATCGCTCACTGAGGGGTCTTTTAGACGTCTCCCTCGAAGGCCCCATGAACAGCTCCCTTCAGGGACCCCTGAGGGGCCCCCTGAGGGGCCCCCTTGAGGGCCTCCTTGAGGGCTCCCTGAGGAGGCCCCAGGGGGGCCCCCTTCAGGGACCCCTAAGGGGCCCCCTTGAGGGCCTCCTTGGGGGCTCCCTAGGGAGACCCCAGAGGGGCCCCCATGAGGGCCCCCAGGGGGGCCCCCTTGAGGGCCCCCTATGGAGCCCGCAGAGGGGCCCCCTTGAGTGTTTGTAGGTGTGGAGGGGGCCTCAGAGGACGTAGGTTTGTATTTATTGTGTAGTTTAGAGGATGAAAGGGAGAGAGCTGCATGCAGACAAGAATGTATATGAGAAGAAGAGAAAATAAATGAACGAAGGAGGCCTCTCTTTAGCGACCCGCATTCGCCTTGTAAAGGCAGAGGGAGCAGCAGAGGCAGCAGCCCCACACTGCTGAAGTAAATATCTGTACGAGCAAACAAATCCTGAATTGCAGCAAAAGAATCGCTGTGCAAACGCACGCGACACGGCATCGCAAACCCTAAACCCTAAACCCTAAACCCTAAAATCTAAATATTTAACTCTATATATTAAAACCATTCATAAAGCTTCAACATAAACTTATGCACGAAAAAATACACAATTTAATAAAATATACACAACCCAAAACTCATTATACACCAGCAACAAATCTACAAACCCTAAACCCTAAACCCTAAACCCTAAACCCTAAACCCTTAAAGCAAAGGGGCTGCAGGCCGCACTGCGGCCAGAAAGTATAGCAGCTCCCTCTTCCCTCTTTGCTTTGCAGGTGGACACCCTCCAACCCCAAAGCATAAACCCTAAACCTTAAACCCTAAACCCTAAACCCTAAACCCTAAACCCTAACCTCGAGGGGGGTAATAGATGATGGCAGGCTTTTCGCTGGGCCTGCCGAAGCATGTATGCACAAAAGCAAAAAATATTTAAATTATAAACGCAAACAAATCATTTATAAACATAAACCCCAAAGGTAAAGCACTCCTATATAGTGGGGGCCCCTTAGGGGCCCCCAAGGGCCTAGGGGGCCCCTACTAAGGGAGGGGCCCCCCATAAGGGGGCCCCTGTCTTCTTCTTTACACATTCTTTTAAATAAAGTATTATATTTAAACGCCTTAATATTCATAAATTTATTTACTTATTTTTTAATTTCCTTTCTTCTTCGCCTGCTTCTCTTCAACAACACGCATATAGATACCTGTGAGGGGGCCCCCTTAATAACAACCCGTAGAGAGCCCCTGAACCCCTTGGGGGCCCCCACACCCTTAGGGGGCCCCCCAGGGCTCCACAGCAACAGGGAAGCGACTGAACTGTCTCTGCTATAAGTAGCTTCGGATTTTTTGCTGCAGTTGGGGTGTACGGCGAGGTGGGCCCCATGAAGGGCCCCCCAAAGATTGCAGGGGCTTGCTGGGGGCCCCCCTTCAAAGGGGCCCCCATGAGGGGCCCCCTAAAGAATGCAGCTGCCTGCTGGGGGCCCCCCTTCAAGGGGGGCCCCCTGTCAGAGGTAAGGGTTTGGAGGCAGAGGCTGGGGCTTAGCTGCCTTTGGGGAAGATCTCCTGCAGCAGATGTCTATACACCTCAAGGGGGCCCCCTGTTGAGGGGGCCCCCCACCCTCATTATCACTCCTGCATTGTGCAGGGGGGCCCCTACCCAAGGGGGGCCCCCCTACCTTGAGGGCCCCTTCAGAACAGAGGGGCCCCTAAGGACCTTCTCTACTCGTCAAATGAATTGGGAAGAAGAAGAAACACTCTCGCCGCTGCAGAAGGCACTGGCGCCTGGTAAACCCTAAACCCTAAACCCTAAACCCTAAACCCTAAATCCTAAACCGTACTTTGTCGGTTGAGCATTGCGTTTCTTCGCGATTTCCTGGTGACAGAATGTGTCGATATTTGCGGGGTCAAGGGTTTAGGGTTTAGGGTTTAGGGTTTAGGGTTTAGGGTTTGTGGTTTGTTCAGGGGGTTGGTTTGGGGATTGGAGTTTTTCGGGTTTGTTTCTGCTTTGTGCTGCGGGTTTGGGGTGTCTGTACACCTCAATTTTTCTCCTGGGTTTGCAAACCCTGCAGCAACAACAAAAGAATTGTATATCTACTAGACCTTGTCTTGTCTCTGTACGCAGCCTTCACTCAAATAAACAAAACAAATCAACTAAAATAGTTATAATAAAGAATAAATTAATATAATAATAATAAATTAATAACAATAATAATAGTAATAAATAACAAACAAACAAAAACACCAGCACAAACAGACCCTGCTATGCACACACACACACACAGAGAGAGAATATATATATATATATTATATTATATACGTATGCATGTATATAAATATATATATATATATATGTATATTCGTGTATATATAAATGCTTCATTATGTACAAATATATATATATATACATGTATATTTATATCCAAATCCAAAAGTGTATATAGATGAGCTATCTGTACAGTGCATTCTGCGGCTCCCTCTAGGGTTTAGGGTTTAGGGTTTAGGGTTTAGGGTTTATAGGATTTGGGGTGTACGTACAGCTGTGGGGCGCGGAATGTTTGAGTCATGTGGGGCCCTTTCTGCTGCCAGCTCTCCTCGAATGCAGCATTGACCCGTGTCCTGTACAGCAGCTGCAGCAGCAGCAGCAGCAGCAGCAGCAGGGAGGGGCGATGCTGCTGCAGGAAGAGCAGACAGAAGCAATAGCAGGTGAGGAGACACTGGAGAGGGAGACAGAAGCAATAAAAGGAGACAGTTGCTGCTGCTTATTGTAAAGAGAGAGACAAAGAACGGGGACAGAGACAAGGACAAGAAAAAGAAAGGAGACAGCAGATAAACATAAAGAATGCAGCAGAGAGACAAGAGATTGAGAGAGACAGCACTCTGCTGCTGCTGATGCTGCTGCTGCTGCTGCTGCTGCTCGTGTGTGTTGCTGCTGCAGCACTGGAGGCTTTAACGCGTCTTCGTACGGCAAGGCGTCGCTTCATAGAGCTGCAGGAAGCAGCTCATATCGATAGTTCAGCTGCTGCAGCTGCTGCTGCTGCTGGAGTTGCTGCTGCTAGCCATGGTGCAGCGGGAAATAGGCTGCTGCGGCTGCTGCTGAGCGAAGTTGTTGCACACACAGAAGGGACATCTGCAGCAGCAGCAGCAGCAGCAACAACAACAACAGAAATGGCAGCTCAACCGCAGCAGCAGGGGCCGCAGCAGCTAAAGAAGGAGAAGGAGGAGGAGCAGCAGCAGCAACAGCAACAACAGCAGCAAGAGCAGCAGCAGCATCAAGAGCAGCAGCAACAGCAGCAGCAAGCTGTTGCTCGTTACAGCGCAGCCCAGTGGAATGCGTTGCTGTGCCTCGTCTTCCGCATGCTGGAGATAATCCCTCCAGAGGTGCAATGCACGTTGCTGCTGCTGCTGCTGCTGTTGCTGCTGCTGTTGCTGCTGCTGTTGCTGCTGTTGCTGCTGCTGCTACTGCTGCTGTTGCCGCTGCTGCTTCTGCTACTGCTGCTGCCGGTGCTACTGCTGCTACT
>NW_013550414.1:1367-3663 GCF_000499425.1 Eimeria acervulina | reverse complement strand
GCTGCTGCTGCTGCTGCTGCTGCTGCAGGAGCGTCAGGTGGCGTACTCGGAGCTGTCTCTGCTTGTCTCCTCTAACTCTTCTCTGTGGGGCCGCAGGTCTCTGCTGGCGGAGCGTCGGGCGCTGTTGCTGCTGCGGCTGCTGCAGGTGAGATGCTGTCTTTGTTTGTCTTTGTCTACATACCAAATAAAGAAATAAATATAAATATAAGTATAAATATAAATATAAATATAAATATAAATATAAATATAAATATAAATATAAATATAAATATAAATATATAAATATAAATATATATATATATATATATTTATAACAGCGAAGGCACTAAACAAACAAAGCAAACAAACAAACAAAAACATTAAACGAACAAATGCATTAAACAAACAAAGACGATAAACAAACATAGACATTAAACAAGCAAATACATTAAACAAACAAAGACATTAAACAAACTAAGACTTTAAACAAATGCCTTTGTCATCAAACAAACAAAGACATTAAACGAACAAAGAAGTTTTTCTGCTTTTTCTGCTGCAGTCGCGCGCTAACTGCCGCGCTGTTCTCACCCAGGAACTGGCTGCATTGAGGGAGCAGCAACAACAACAACAACAGCAGCAGCAGCAACAGCAGCAACAGCAGCAGCAAGAAGAAAAAGGAGAGAAGGTTGCACCTGTCTTGGAGTACCTGACTGACCCCACTACGGTGTACAAGGACAAAGGCTTCTTGGCGAGCATCGGGGTAGGTTGCTGCTGCTGCTGCTGCTGCTGCTGCTGCTGCTCGTTGTGCTGCTAGAGCAGCCCGAGCGTAGTGTATGTCTTGAAGCTGCTGATCTAACAGCACCTAGCAACGCTTGCATTTTGCTGCTGCTGTTGCTGCTGGTTCTCGACGCGGCGCAGCAACAGCAGCAACAGCAACAGCACCAGCAGCAGCACCTCCAGCATCCGCAGCAACAATCGTAGCAGCAGCAAACTCAACTGCACGGGCAAAAACAGCACCAAAAGCAGCAGCAGCAGCAGCATCCGCAGCAACGTAAACACCAGCAGCAAAAGCAACAGCAGCAAAGGCAACAGCAGCAACAGCAGCAACAGCAGCAGCAACATCAGCAGCACCAGCAGCTGCAACAGCAGCAGCAACACCAGCAGCAGCAGCAACAGCAGCAGCAGCAAGGTGTGAATATCTATCAAGCATTAAGATGTTTGTGTGTCTTGTAAAGGCATTACCTGGGCGTCTATGGGACGGGGAGGTTGGCGACTTAAAGGCAAAGGCGCTGCTGCTGCTGCTCCGATCAGCAACACCAGAAGAAGCTGCTGGTAAGTGCCCCTCTGCATGCATGCATGCATGCATGCATGCATTCACCTATGAATGCATCCATGCACATATGCACCTCTGCATGCATGCACTCACCTCTGCATGCATGCATTCACCTCTGCATGCATGCATTCACCTATGCATGCATGCATTCACCTATGCATACATGCATGCATATACTTATGTATGCATGCACCTGTGCGTATGCATGCATGCATGCATTCATATACTTCTGTATGCATGCGCCTGTGCGTATGCATGCATCCATGCATGCATGCATGCATCGTTTTCTGTCTGTTGGGTGTATTTGTGTACGCTTCTTTAGCGTGTTAATTGCAGCTTATCTCTGTTTTATCTCCGCGCATGCAGAGCTCAAGTCCTTCCTGGTGTCTCGCGGGGGCCCCCCTGGGGGGCCCCCCATGGGGGCCCCCCCTTATGGGGGCCCCCGCATTACCCCGCCTTTAAAGGTGAAGGAGAGACTGCAAGCAGCTGTCTCCTCAGCAGGAATTCTTCTTGGGGCTGTTGCATGCAGCGTCTTGTGGCGAATGGAGACAGCAGAAGCCTCTGTTGCGCTGCTTCCTCAAGTCCGTCTAAACCCTAAACCCTAAACCCTAAACCCTAAACCCTAGATGAGGAGCTTCTTTGAGGCAATGACTGTAGTTTTGCATACAGCAACGCACCCGTAGTAGAGAAAACGTCGGCATAAAGGCCTCCACCATTAGAGTATAGAGGTTAGGGTTTAGGGGTTTGGATTGAGGGTTTAGGGTTTAGGGTTTAGGGTTTATGCAGGTTGGGCTGACGGCGTTGAGGGGCTTGAGGGGCCTTTGCATATTGCAAGCAGTTTATTATGGAGAGGAGCGACTAATAGAAACCCCGCAGTACTGGGGAGACAGCACTTTTCAGGTATAAGTGTCTCTCTCTTTTACCGTCTCTCTTTGTCTTGGCTGTCTCCCTCTCTCCTTCTCTCTCTCAGTTCCTACGCTTAGT
>NW_013550414.1:0-1267 GCF_000499425.1 Eimeria acervulina | reverse complement strand
TCTCAGTTCCTACGCTTAGTTAGTCAGTTAGCCAGCTAGCTAGCTATGTAGATAGCTATCTAGCTAGTTAGCTAGCTAGCTATCTATCTAGCTATCTGGTCGATTATGTAGCTAGCTAGCTAGTTGGCTAGCTAGCTAGCTAGGCATTCCATTGTTTGTTTGTTTGTTTTTCGTCTTTTTTGCAGTCGGTGGGGAGCTTGTTTATGTTGCTGCTAAACAGCTGCACCCTCGCATTTATAATGAAGACTCACAAATATGGTAACCAGACACACCGCATGCATGCAAACTGCATGCACACTGCGTGCATGCGTTTTGGGGCTTTGCGTGCACGCATGCAATGTCTATATATGCGTTTTGGGGCTTTATGCATGCATGCATAGTGCGTGCATGCGCATGCACAAAGCCCCAAAGTGCCTCTGGCTGCATGCCCTTCTCCTCCACGTCCTGCAGACCCAGCAGTGAGAAGATATGCTTGCGGTTTGTTATTATGCTGTTGCTGCTGTTGCTGCTGCTGTTGTTGCTGCGCTGCAGCTCTCCTTCCCTTCCTTTTGTTGCGGATTAGGAGTGCTGTAGGAGCGCGCCTTGACTCCTGAGGCCCCCAAGGGGGGCCCCCACCATCATCCTCAAGGGGGCCTCCATCATCATCAGCCTGAAGGGGGCCCCACGAGCACCCTCCAGGGGGACCCCAGCCATAGGGGGGCCCCCAGCCATAAGGGGGCCCCCTTAACGCTGAGGCTGTTCAGGCTGGGGGCCCTTAAGGGGGCCCCCAGCCTCAAGAGGGCCCCCAGAATGAAAGGGGGCCCCCCACTCTTTAGGGGCCCCCATCCTCAAGGGGCCCCCAGCCTCAAGGGGCCCCCAGCCTCAAGGGGGCCTCCAGAATTAAGGGGGCCCCCCTACACTTTAGGGGCCCCCAGCCTCAAGGGGGCCCTCAGAATTAAGGGGGCCCAAGGGAGCCCCCCTATACTTTAGGGGCCCCCAGCCTGAAGGAGGCCCAAACCATAAGGGGGCCCCCAGCTTTACGGGGGCCCCCGTACTTTGAGTGTATCTAGAGTTTTTTATTTGTAGGGTGAGGGGCCCTTCTTGCTGCTGCTGTTGGGGTGTATGGGGAGGTGCAGAGTAGAGGGCTTTGATCTCTGAGAGGCTGCAGATGTCTTTTAACTGTCTCTTCTTTTTCTTATTTGCTGCTCCTCTGCATGCACGCAAAAGTTTTGTTTAAAGAAGTTTATCTCAGTTTGCATATGCACATAACTTCTATCGTGTTCTTATA
>NW_013550415.1:7843-10467 GCF_000499425.1 Eimeria acervulina | reverse complement strand
TTATTATTATTATTATTATTGTTGTTGTTGTTGTTGTTGTTGTTGTTGTTGTTGTTGTTGTTGTTGTTGTTATTATTATTATTATTTGTTTTTATTCTCTTTCCATTCTTTAGTCCCTCATTCAGACAACTACAGGGCAAAGGGAGACAAGAAGAAGACGAGCGAATGAATCTGCAAGAGGAGAAGAGAAGAAGAAGAAATTAAACAGAGATCAGCACGCAAACAACAAAATAATAACGACGCAGACAGCGCCAATCGAAGAATAGATTGGAAGGGGGAAAAATAACAAAAATATGTCGTGCATGCATTCATTACCTTTGTTTTATTTAAGTAAGAAACTAGTCTTCTTCACTTATACAAAATATTCATATTGCTGCCTGATGCTTCTCTCTCACTTCGTTTAAAAGAATATACAAACTCAGCTATAAAATGGAAATAATATTTATTTAATTTCTTCTTTAATTCTCCTAAACGAACAGCACACTAGAAACAGAAACAAAAGTCTAGAGCCCTAACTTGCAACTTGCAACATAAACGAAAGGGGGGAAAGTACGATGGAACGAAAGCTGTAGTAGATTAATTGAAACGGTGTACGAACAAGATAAATAGAAACATATTAATTTACATTTTATATTATTTTATTTTTCTATCTTTTATGCACACTTTAGACAGGCAGCAGTAGAAGGAATTAAGCATGAGCGGCTGAGGCTGGGGGGGCCCCCCTATGGTATTGGTGTTGCAGCATTTAAAGCTTTAAGACTTATTTATTCTCTGAAAATATGTTTTTTCCTTGATTTAATTGGGTAAACAATTCAAGAAAAATTCGTTTTTTTGCAGCTTCCTCGAAAAAGGCGCGTGGTGCAGCTGCGTATACACCCCAGCGGGTAGGTGACGATTAGTTCGTTTCTAGAGGGAATCCGGCATTGATCTTTTGCATAGAGTTTTTAAAGAATAATATTTTTGCTTTTGACTTCAAACGAGAAGAAAAGAGAGGCCTCAGGCGGCAAAAATGGCGCAGTTATCAGCAACAGATTTCGCCAACATGAAGGTGGTAGACCTGAGGAATCTGCTCGCTGAAAGGGGCCTCCCGACTACAGGAAAGAAAGTAAGAAAATAAATATTATATTAACACCTTTTCTGTAGACATATGGGGCAACTGCGGTGTATATTCCCTGCAACGAAGGGGCGCTCCTCACCCTATTCAACTTCTGTTCATTTCCTCCACTTCTGTATTTATTTACTAACCTCCGCATACACCCCAAACACGAGAACATACACAGAGGGTTCTTTCAGGTGTACGCACACCCTAACCTTCACCACAGACTTTTGCTGCGCAGCACCGTGAATACTGGGGTTCAGGGAGTAGGGTTTAGGGTTTAGGGTTTAGGGTTTAGTTGGGGGTTGCGTGTGTGGTGTGTATGTATGGTTCGGCTTAGTCAGAGCTCATAGAGCGACTGCAGCTGGGGTCTTCTGCTGCTGCTAGTGCAGCACCCAGCAGCAGCAGAGGGTCTGGGGGGCCCTCTACGGGGGCCCCCGGTGGTGCTACACCAGCAGCAGCCGCAGCAGCAGATGCAGCAGGAGTAGATGCAGCAGCAGCACCAGCAGAAGCAGCAACGGGAGCAGCAACAGCAGCAACAGCAGCAACAGCAGCAGCAGCAGCACCTGCAACTTCTACTACGTGTCTGCCCACCTCCTCAGGATTGACGTCCCCTGCTGCCCCCGGCGCATCTTCATCAGGTATTATTTTCATTGTTCGTTTGTATTTTATATTTATTTATTATTTTAATTAATCCTTTTCTTTTTATTGTTTACTTTCTTCTCTCTATCACTGATCCCGACGCTCTTAGTCTTGGTTAATAAAAGAAGCGCAGATGCTGATTGTTTATTTGTTTGTCTTTATATACAATATATATGTTATTTGTTTGCATTTGTTTGTTTAGTTTCTATACTTGTTCTTCGTGTCTTGCTGGATGGGGTAAACCCTAAACCCTAAACCCTAAACCCTTTTCTCTCTGTTGCTTTGTCTCTTCTTCAGTGGTCATTAAACCCGATATGACCGAAGAAGAAAAACTCGCTGCTCGCAAAGCCAAGTTTGGTAAACCCTAAACCCTAAACCCTAAACCCTAAACCCTAAACCCTAAACCCTAAACCCTAACGGGCGGCATTATGAGTGCTATGGCTGTACTGGCTGCTATTAATAGAAACCCTAAACCCTCAGCGAAACCCCCAAAAGGCGAAGTGGATGCCCCAAACCCTATACTGTGGGAGAAACCCTAAAACTGGCGGTTTAGGGTTTAGGGTTTAGGGTTTAGGGTTTAGGGTTTAGGGTTTAGGGTTTGTGCTTCAGGCATTAAGAGCGATCAAGACAAACTCAAAGAAAGAGCAAAGAGATTCGGCCTCTTTGACCCCGCGCTGGAAGAAGAGAAAAAGCAACAGAGGGCACAGAGGTGAACGAGATGGAGAGGGGTTAGGGTTTAGGGTTTAGGGTTTAGGGTTTAGGGTTAATGCTCGAGTCAAAGACATGTAATTTTTAAATGCATCTATCAGCACTTATGTTTTGGTGCATATATATATATATATATTTATATTTATTTACATTTATTTATTATTTATTTATATTTATA
>NW_013550415.1:739-7743 GCF_000499425.1 Eimeria acervulina | reverse complement strand
ATATATATATATATATATATATTTATATTTATTTACATTTATTTATTATTTATTTATATTTATATTTAAATGCATTTTCTTGCGGTGTACAGGTTCGGCATGTCGACGGGGACAGCTGCGAGCAGCACCGCTAATGTAGGATCTCTTGTTTTGATTAATTAATTAATTTATTTATTTATTTGTTTATTTATTTATTCCTTTATCTATTTATTATTTGATTATTTATTTGTTTAATTACTTATTTGTTTATTTATTTGTTTAATTGTTTTTCTTATTGCATGCGCCCGGTGTGAATATTTGTTGCGTGTCTTTGTTTATTTTAATGAGTTAATTTGTTGTGAGTGAACAAATAAATAAACAAACAAGCAAACAAACAAATAAATAAATAAATAAAATATAAATAAAAATAATTAGAATTACAGATATATACATTCATGTGTGATGCCTTCAGTTGCATTTGTTGTTGCTAAGCGGAAATACAAATGCACAAATGCATGAATAAATAATTTAAACAAATAAATATAAATAAATAGATTAAAGAATAATTATATTTACACTGAGAATAAACAAATACTAAACAATTTGAGTTCTTCTTCAGGCTGCAAGCATCAACGCGGAGGAAGCAGAAAAACGAAGAAAAAGAGCAGAGCGCTTTGGGCTCATAGATGAGGTGAACATACACTCAAAATAATAGTATTACTTTAATATATATATACATATATATATTTATTATATATTTTATATATAGGTTTCTCTATATATATTATATATGCATAACAAGCGTAATCACAATAATTACCCATAGAGAATTTTATATTCTATATATATATTATGTATATATTATATATATATATATATATGTATACAAATGTATAACAAGCGTAATAATAATCACAGTAATAATAGTAAAAGCAATAAGCCATCGTATTATATATATATATATATATATACATAGATATATATACATATATATACGTATATATATACATATATATATGCATATATATATATATGCATGTAGAGTATTATAATGAGTGTTGTTAATGCATGCAGGAAGAGAAGAAGAAGCGAAGAGCAGAGAGATTTGGTGTAGAAGACGAAGAAACAAAAAAACAAAAAAGAGAGCAGAGATTTGCGAGTTGTGCTCCCGCTGCAGTTGCTTTATAGCTGTAGCTCAATATTGCGGTGTATATACACCTCAGTATGTCTATTAAACTATTATAAAGAAAAAAAGAATAAACATATGCTTCACTTATTAAATATTAATCTTAGTGTATTGTCTCTCTTTATATATATAGAGCTCTATATTAAAGAAACAAATGCAAGAAAAATAAACAAATAAATAAATAAACAAACAAAAAACAAAAAAAATAAATAAACACAAACACACAAATTAATAAACGCATTCAAAGACAAACAAACAAACAAATAAACAAACAAATAAAACAAACAAACAAACAAACAAATCAAACAAACAAACAAACAAACAAATCAAACAAACAAATAAATAAACAAATAAACAAACGAATGAATGAATAAACAAATAAGCAAACACCAAAAAACAAACAAACAAACAAACAGATAAAACAAACAAACAAACAAAACAAACAAAACAAATAAATAAATAAAACGCGAGGTATGCACACTTACAATCGCATGCAGACCCAGACGTAAATACACAATAATATACATTCTATAATAAATGTAAATATATACATAATATATATAAATATATAATATATAATAAATATATAATATATATATTTGTGTATCTATCTATTTAATATATATAGTATATATGTCTGTATAAATATATATGTATATATATATTACATACTATATGTATACTGTATGTATTTGTATAATATAGAATATATATATGTATATATTGTATGCATATTATATATATGTATATTATATATATATGTATGTAAGTGTATATGTACGTACGTATAGGGATAAACAAATATATATTTATACATATTTATATATATTTATATTTATATACATAAAAGCATATATATAGTGGCCTAGATATAATAATATAGATATAAATATAAATATAATAATAATAATAATAATAAGTATTAGATATCAATATAGATATAAATATAAATATAAATATAAATATATTATTAAAGTATACACATTACACTACTCTATATCAATGCCTGCCGAAGAAGTTCAGGTGTATAGACAGACAAAGAGAGAGAAAAGTAGTAATAGCATCAGCAGGATAAAGCATTAAAGTACAATAAATATAAATAAAAATAAATAATAAATAAATTAAAATGCATTTAAATAAATTAAAAAGAATTTAAAAAGAATTTAAGAGAGATACACTTCAAAGACAGCGCGGTTTGTTGCTGCAGTTGCCGCGTTGTTTACCGTCTTTTTCACCTTCTTAAATAATTAAATAATTATATAATTAAATAATTAATTTAAAATAAATAATAAGAACCGATGAAGCAGCTGCTGCACTTGCTCTAGAGAGAAAGCAGAGAAGAGATAGCACCTACTGTCTGGGCATTATAACCTGCAGCAAAAGAGCAGCAGCAGCAGCAGCAGCTGCTGCTGCTGCTACTGGAGCTGCAGCAGCAGCTGTAGCAGGAGCTGGAGTTGTCGTCGTCGCAACAGTAGCAGCAGATGCTGCAGCAGTAGTAGCTGCTGGTGCTGCTGCTGCAACTGCTCTGCAGCAGCTGCAGTCGTTGTCGCAGAAGCAGCAGCAGCAGCAGCAGCAGCAGCAGGTGGAGGGAGGCGATTGAGTGTTGGTGTTTGTATTATTTATTGTTTAGAGTGTATACACTTCGCTATGAGGCTTCTTCTTTTGTTTGTTGCTGACGTTGTAATCTTTGTTTGTTTCGAGTATTGTTTATTTGTTTGTTTGTTTGTTATCAGTATAAAAGAGTGTATTTGCTGGTGTTTGTTTATCTAAGAGATGCAATTTCCATCAGAAAAGGATTAGGGTTTACTGAAGGCGGAGGGTTTAGGCTTTAGGGTTTAGGGTTTAGGGTTTAGGGTTTAAGCGCCCGGCTTCTCTTTATGAAGGATTGCATTAGGGGTTTCTCGTCTTTGTCTGTGGCGGCATTCGCTTTAAATACAATATTTAAAACAAAAAACAAAAAAAAAGAAAGAGAAAAGAAATACTGAAGAAGCAAACGCTGCGGTGTATATACACCTCAACACGGTGTATGCATGCATGCCTCAACAATATATATATATATATATATATATATATATATATACGTATATATAAATATAGATATATATATATGTATATATATATATATATATATATATTATATAAGCACCTCAACACGGTGACTATGCATACATCGCAACAAGATGTTTATATATATAAATATACATATATTTATTTATTTATTTACTTATGCATATATATATATATATATATACTTATGCGTGTATATATATACCTCAGTATGATGTATATACATCTCAAGACGAAGTTTATATATACACTGCAACAAGGTGTTTATACATACACCTGAACGAGCTGTTTATACAGCATATACACAATTTATACATATATACACTGAAAGCAATGCATTTATATATACATATCTAAATGCTGTACGGTGTATATACACCTCAGCAAGGTGTATGTACACCTGAAGACAGTGTATCTTATTATACATTATATATTATTATATATGTATACATAATGTCTAGAGGTATTTATATGCATGCATATACATACATATACATATACATATATATGTATATGTATATATATAATGTACAATGTATATATATACATTATATATACATATATATATACATTATATATATATATGCATTACATATATACATTATATATATACATTATACATGCACTAACTATATATATCTATATATTTATATACATATATATACATATATATATATATATGCATACATATATACATACACCCCGGTTAGACATATATATATATATATATATATATATATATGTCTAGCCGGGGTGTACGTACACCTGAAGAAGTGTTTGCTTTGGAGATAAAACAAATAAAAGTTTCTGCGTTTTTTCTTCTTTTTAATTGCAAATAAATTTCTTTGAGTTATTTTCTTTTAAACCCGACTCTACTTTTTATGCATTTGTTTGTCGGCTCTCCCGTCTACCCCTGCTGCACCTTATTATTTATTATTATTATAGTATACCTGTTTATTATTATTATTTATATTATTATTATTATTTAATATTTAAAAGAAGAAGAGTTAAGTGTTAAAATAAAAAGAAAAAACGAAAGGCGTTGTACACCGCAAGCAGCAGCAAAATAAACAGTTTGTCTCTTACGAACGGGCTGTTGCTGTTGCTGCTGCTGCTGCTGCTGTTGTTGCTGCTGTTGCTGTTGCTGTTGCTGCTGCTGCTGCTGCTGTGGTTTTGTAAGGAGCTAGAAGGGTCTCATACTCCTTCTTAGGGCTCCTGCAGCAGCCAACGACAAACAAAGACAGAAAAATATTTAAATTAAAGACATCAACCCCAACAGCAACAAATGCAAACAAATACAAACAAATACAAACAAACAAACAAAACAAAAGAGAGATATATAAACATAAACAGCAAAACAGAAACAAAAAAAGAATAACAGCCTTCAGCTACACCTTAAACCCGCGTCTTAGTGGTTTAGGGTTTAGGGTTTGCAGTGCTGATGCTGCTCCTGCTGCAGCAGAAGCAGCATCAGCATTCACAGCAGCATCAGCATTCACAGTAGCATCAGCATTCACAGCAGCAGCACCATTCACAGCAGCAGCAGAATCATCATCTGCACCAGCAGCATCACTCTCAGCAGCAGCAGCAGCAGCAGGATAACTAGCAGCAGGATAATTAGCAGCAGGATAATTAGCAGCAGCACGATTAGCAGCAGGATGATTAGCAGGAGCATAATAAAGAGGAGCATGAAGGTGTGCAGCATGAGCAGCAAGAAAATATAAACAATGCTCACTGTATATTGAGCTGCGCAAGTATATCGAGAGAACCCGTCCCTAGGGCTATAGGCTTGCCCATGATGATGCACTCACTGACACCTTTAACAGGATCAGAGCGATGATGTACAGCAGCTTCAAACAAATGCTCGTTTGTTTCTTCAAACGAAGCTAGAACTAATGTAGAGGCTCGCATCTTTTGTATGCCGAAGCGATTTATCCCTAACACTTCACCTCTATTCGCATAGCATAACGCATAATATAAATATATAATAATAATAATAATATTATTATTATTATTATTATTTTATTATTATTTTATTATAACTCTTCATTATACAATTTTCTATTTAATTACCTATTTATTTGACTATTTATTTGTCTATTTTTTTTTATTAACTTCTTAACTTTCTTTTTATTCGTCTTTGTTGTATTTGTGTTTTTATGTACATACTTATTAGCATATACAAATGCATATATATATGTATATATATATATATATATATATATATAAAGATATCTATATATAACAACATAAAACAAACAATACATGCAATAAACAAATAACACAGTCAGTAAATATAACACCCAAACAAAACAAAAAAAGAAATACAATAAACAAAGGAGACAGCGCATCTATATATAAGAGTAAAATATATCTAAATAAAATAAATATATATATATATATACTTATATGCTTATATATTAATAGAACAAATCTATGTAAATACAACAAAGACATTTACTTTAAATACACCAAATACATTTAAATAAACTAAATATATTTAAACAAAGATATTTAAATAAACTAATTATATTTAAACAAAGGTATTTAAATAAACTAATTAAATAAACTAAATATATTTAAACTAAGTACCTGAAAGTCATAACATCGCCCAGAAGCGTCATATGTCGACAGTCGATGTTCATAGAATATGCCTCCATGCACTTTTTAATTTCGTCGATAATTACTTGTCGCGCTGCTTCAATCCCTAGAATCTATTAACAAACACAAACAAACAAATTTGTTTTATTGTTTCCTGCGCAGAGGGGTGATGCTGCTGCTGCTGCTGCTGCTGCTCCGAGTGATGCTGCTGCTGCTGCTGCTGCTGCTGCTGAGAGTGATGCTGCTGCTGCTGCTGCTGCTGCGAGTGATGCTGGTGCTGCTGCTGCGAGTGATGCTGCTGCTGCTGCTGCTCCGAGTGATGCTGCTGCTGCTGCTGCTCGTTGTGTGATGCTGCTGCTGCTGCTGCTCGTTGTGTGATGCTGCTGCTGCTGCTGCTCGTTGTGATGCTGCTGCTGTTGTTGTTGCTGCTGGTGCTGCTGCTACTCCTACTACTCCAAGCACTGCAAGTGTTGCTACTGCTGTTGCTGCTGCACCTCCCGATGCTACTCGTGGTTCTGTTGCTGCTGCTGCACTTGCAGGAGCAGCAGCAAGAGCAGCATCACCCGCAGCAGCAGCAATGAGTGTTGCATGCTCCCATATATATCTACATCTATATCTACATATACATCTATATCTACATATATATAAATATACATATATATATATATATATATAGTGTTGAGGTGTACATACAGCTAATTACCTGTGCAACTTCAACAACATGGTTAGACTTAACGCCGACTGCGCGCACTCCAGGTGTACCCATGACTTCTCTAAGACCATATCCTTCTACTGCTAAACTAAAAGTATGTTTAGCTTCGCTAGTCGCTGTCTTTGCTTCTTCTTGCTTTATTACGCCTCTCTTTACTTCTTTATAGCCGGATAATACCACCTCCAACAACCCTGCAGCAATATATATACATATATAAAATATATATTATATATATGCATATACATATATATATATATATATTTGTATATATATACTATAGATGAAGTGTATACGTAGCATATATACTATGCATAGACGTGCATATGTTGTATTTATGCTATATGTAATGTATATAAATATATATTATATATATTATATATGCATATTATATATATACGTCTTATATATATATATATATCTATATATATATATATATATATATACATATTATATACATAT
>NW_013550416.1:7873-11005 GCF_000499425.1 Eimeria acervulina | reverse complement strand
GTCTCCTTTTGTTTAGCTGTCTCCTTTTGTTTAGCTGTCTCCTTTTATTTAACTGTCTCCTTTTATTTAGCTGTCTCCTTTTATTTAGCTGTCTCCTTTTATTTAACTGTCTCCTTTGGATTATCTGTTTGTCTCTTTTAATTTATTTTTTTTTTGTTTATTTATTTATTTTTATTTATCTCTGTATATTAAACAACATTTAAATATATTAAAATAAATCTGCATCTGGATAAAAAAACAAATAAATATATTTAAACGCATGCAAATGCATGCATGCATATATATATAAATATACATATATATATATAAATATACATATATATATATGTATATTTATATATATATTTTTATTTATATTTATTTATATTTATTTAAATGAATTAAAATAAAGAAGCAAATTAATAAAAATATAATTTATATACTTTAATTTATTTATTGCTGCAGCGGTGCGTTTACTGACGAAGATGTCGCTGATTTTACAAGACGACAGAATTATCGTTAACAAAGCAGACACCGCAGCAGCAAAGAAACTCGGGAAGATACTGTACAATACTTGCTGCTGCTGCTGCTGCTCCTGCTGCTGCTCCTGCTCCTGCTGCTGCTCCTTGTGCTGCTGCTACTCGTGCTGTTGCTGCTGCTCGTGCTGTTGCTGCTCGTGCTGGTGCTGCTGCTGCTCGTGCTGTTGCTGCTCGTGCTATTGCTGCTGCTGCTGCTGCTGCTCGTGCTGTTGCTGCTCGTGCTGTTGTTGTTGCTGCTGCTGCTGCTGCTCGTGCTTTTGCTGCTCGTGCTGTTGTTGTTGCTGCTGCTGCTGCTTTAATTTGTGTTTGTGTTGCGACATCTGATTATGCTGCTGCATATCCATTCTGCTGCTGGTGCTGCTGCTGCTGCATCTGCCTTTGCTGTTGCTGCTGCTGTTTTTGCTGTATTTTGGTGCTGCTGCATGTGTATTTGCTGCTGTTGCATCTGCTTGTGTCTTCTTCAGGATTCGTTATGAGCGTTTGCTGCTGCGTCTGCAGCAGCTAGCAGCAGCAGCAGGGCCTCTGAGTAATGCTGCTGTTTGCGGAGGCTTATTAAAAGCAATTGATGATAACGCCGACCCTGCAGAGTGGATGCAAGACTGCGTCGTAGAAAAACACAAAAAAGAAAATAATGCACTCAGAGGCATCTTACATGCTCTTGGGGTATCTGCTGCTGCTGCTGCTGCTGCTGCTGTTGCTGCTGCTGCTGCTGCTGCTCGTGCTCTTGGTTGTGCTGCTGCTCGTGCTCTTGGTTGTGCTGCTGCTGGCGCTGCTTCTGCTGTTCAGGCTGCTGCATACATGCTGCTGCTGCTCTTGTTGCTGTTGCTAGTACTGTTGCTGCTGCTATTATTATTACTAGTGCTGCTGCTGCTTCTGTTGTGCAGGCTGCTGCTGCCGCTGCTGCTGTTTACAGTTTTATGAAGCCTGTATATTATTATTATTATTAGTTTTAATTATTTTTATTTATTTTGTTTGTTTTTGTTCGTTTACAGTCTTATCAAGCATCTATTTTGCATGTATTGAAGTGGGAGCACCTCGATAAACCCCTACCCCCTATACACCGTCTTCAGCTGCCCCAGGAGCAGCAGCAGGTGCAGCAGCAGCAGCAGCAGGTGCAGCAGCAGCATCAGGTGCCGCAGCAGCAGCCCATGCAACTGCAGCAGCATCAGGTGCCGCAGCAGCAGCCCATGCAACTGCAGCAGCAGCAGGTGCAGCAGCAACAGCCGATGCAACTGCTGCAGCAGCAGGTGCAGCAGCAGCAGCAGCAGCCGATCCACCTGCAGCCGCAGCAACAGCTGCTGCTACCCATGCAACTGCAGCAGCAGCAGCCGCAGCAGGTACAGCAGCATCTCATGCAACTGCAGCAGCCGCAGCAGCAGCAGCAGGTACAGCAGCATCCTATGCAACTGCAGCAGCAGCAGCAAATGCAGCAAGCCCCTCTACCAGCACAGAGGCCGCAGGAGCACCTTCAGCTATTTCCTTCTTCCTCGTGAAAACCAGCAGCAACAGCAGCAGCAGCAACGGCAGCAGCAGCAACAGCAGCAGCAGCAACAGCAGCAGCAGCAACAGCAGCAGCAGCAGCAGTGAGTACAACCGATAGCAGCGCCTGGCAGCACAGTTGCTGCTGCTGCACTCTTTTTATGTTTTTAGGTAGTCTTTTCGCAGAAGCAGAACATCAGCTGCTGCTGCTGCTGCTGCCGTTGCTGTTGCTGCTGCTGCTTTATTCTATTAAGACGGTTCTTGTAGTTGCAGTGTATGTACACCCCAAGTAGGTACACCCCACACCCCCTGTGGGGCCCCACAGCTGCGCATGCAGCCCCAAAACTGGCAGGCGATATGAGCGCCAAAGGAGACAGTTGTAGCCTCCTCGTCGCTGCAGTGCATGCAGCATAAAGGAGGTTAATTTCTCTGTCTCTTTATTTCTTTATCTGTTTCTTCTATTTTCTATTATTATTAATATTATTATTTGTTTTGTATAACAGCATTGAGTAGCTGTCTATACAGCTGAGAAATAACAAGGGCCTCGGCTGAGGGTTTAGGGTTTAGGGTTTAGGATTTGGCGGCTGCATCTTGGATTGCTGTTGCAGTTTGCATGCACTTTGCTTAAAATATCTATAAGCTGCATTCTACTTATCTTTTTATTTATTTTATTTACCCCTAATTCTAACTCAGGTGTACGTACACCGCACTGCAAAATAATTATAAACAAACAAATGGCGGAGTAATTTCAACTTGAGAGAAAAACCAAAGAAAAACACAAAAATGTTTTAAAACAAACAAACCCCAACGCCGTGCAGCCCCAAAGCTACAGTGCATGCATGTATGCATGCATGCATGCATGCATGCGCTGCACGCATGCAGTGAGTGCATGCACGCGCTGCACGCATGCAGTGAGTGCATGCACTGTAGCTTTGGGGCTGTGTGTGTGCACGCATGCAGTTTGCATGCGAGTATGATTTCTTCTGCCGCTGCATTTCTAGAGAGGACCCCAAACGTTTTTTGTTTTTGTTTGAGTTAGAGAAGCAATTTGCTCTCTTAACAATGAATACCATCATCTACTCGCTGCTGTGGCGGGGCTGCCAGCGCTGCATGCATGCATGCATGCATGCATGCA
>NW_013550416.1:3969-7773 GCF_000499425.1 Eimeria acervulina | reverse complement strand
TGCATGCATGCATGCATGCATGCATGCATGCATGCATGCAGGAGTGTGGGGCCCCGCACCTGTCTGTACACCTCAAGCCTGGCCTTCGCGTGCCTCCGCGGGGCTTCCTGCGTTGTTCTGTGGGGTCTCCTCTGATACTTTTGTAGCAGCAGCATCAGCAGCAGCAGCATCAGCAGCTGCAGCAGCAGGAGCAGCAGCTGAAGGAGGAGGAGGAGGAGGTGGCGGTGGTGGGGGAGGAGGCGGTGCCTTCTTTGCTGCTGCTGCTGCTGCTGCTGCTGGTTTTTCTGTTGTTTTGTTCGATGAATCTGTGGGGTGTTGATGAGATTTGCGTTGCCGGTTGGCTGCCTGTGCAGCAGCAGCTTCTGCTTCTGCTGCAGCAGCAGCGGCAGCAGCAGCAGAACGCCTCCGTGCTGCTGCTGCTTCTCGCTGCTCTGTCTCCAGTTTATCAAACTCCTCAATTAAACGCATTTGCTGCGGTGTGAGGGTGCTCGGAAGCTGCAGCCGCATGCATGCACAGCAGTAGCAGCAGCAGCAGCATCAACAGCAGCAATGTTGCGGTGTATGCACACAACCTCGCACTCTGCTACACACAGGCAAGAAATAAACGCTGCTGCTGGTGCAGCAGCATCAGTATCAGCAAGGCCTTGCTGCTGCAGCAGCAAAACTCGCAGCAGCAGCAGGAGCAGCAGCAACAGCAAAAGCAGCAACGGGAGCAACACCAGCAGAAGCAGCATCAGCAGCAGCATCAGCAGCAGTAGTAGTATGTTAACGAATAATGAATATAATACTTACATCTAAATAGAAGTGTACGACAAGATCTCCTGCAGCATTTTGCTGCTGCATGCGAGGGGGCCCTTTGCCTTTAATAACTTTTACTGTTGAAGGAGATGTGCCGGGAGAGACAAACAAATTAAATGAGTTTGTTAGAGACGGCACCTCAACGCGGCCTCCTAATAAACACTTTGCATTCATAAACAAACAAAACAACTAAAATATAATTAGTAATACTAATAGTTGTAATAATAAACAAACAAATATACAAACAAATTATTATTAATAAATAATTTAATAATAAACAAACAAATACAAGAAAAAATTATTATTATACACACAAACAAATGAGTAATTATAAACAAATAATTAACAAACAAATAGCAAATAACAAACAAATTAACAAATAATAATAAACAAAAAAAAGAATACACGCAATAAAACATGCAAATGCATGCATGCATGTTTTATTGGAGTTTGTTTGGGGCTTTTATTTTGTTAGTGTATATATATAAATAAATAATTTAATTAATTATAATTTACCTGTTTAATCGAGAGAGGGACATCTACATGAATGTCATCGTCAATCCAACGGAAGACAGGGTGAGGCTTTATGTTTATCTGCAGCAGCAGCAGCAGCAGCAGCAGCAGCAGCAGCAGGAAGCACATGAACAAAAGAAATGAATAGTAGCAGCAAAACGCATGCATGCAAGAGGAGGAGACAAAGAGAAAAACAAAAATAAATAAACAAAAGGAGACAGACAGACAGACAGACAGACAGACAGACAGACAGACAGACAGACAGACAGACAGACAGACAGGCAGGCAGACAGACAGACAGACAGACAGGCAGACAGACAGGCAGACGCACAACCACCAGCAGCACAAACAAACACCAACAGCTGCAGCAGCAGCAGCAGCTCCAGCTGCACCAGCAGCAACAGCAGCTCCAGCTGCAGCAGCAGCTCCAGCTCCAGCTCCAGCTCCAGCACCAGAAGCTGCTGCAGCAGCAGCTCCAGCTCCAGCTCCAGCAGGAGGAGGAGGAGCAGCAGCAGCAGCAGCAGCAGGAGCAGGAGCAGGAGCAGCAGCAGGTGTAATAGGAGTAATAGGAGAGACGAAAAGATAAAAAAAAGTTAAACTGCTTACGCTGACAAACAGATGACCCCTCTTGCCTCCTCTCTCACCCGCATGCCCCTGATTCGGCACGCGCATCTGCATACCGTGACGCACCCCTGCAGCAGCAGCAGCAGCAGCAGCAGATACAACAATATTAAGAACAATAACAGTAAGAACAATGAAAGCATCAACAGCACAGAAAGAATCAGAAGCACCAGCACAGAAGCATGAGCAGCAGCAGCACCAGAAGCAGCAGCAAAAGCATCCATAGAATATATATATATATATATATATATACATATATATATATATATGCATTCAACATATATATATATATATACAAAGGGATCCATCAACAGATACGAATATTCATTTAAACAGTATATATATATATATATGTATATATATGTATATACATATATACATATATATGTATATATGTATAAGCAAAGCACTTAAGAAGAAGACAAACCCCTCGGTATTTCAATGCTGACAGTGCGCGGCTGCAGGCGAACGCCAGACCCTCTACAAGACCTGCACCACACAAACCCTAAACCCTAAACCCTAAACCCTAAACCCTAAACCCTAAACCCTATCTCCTAAGGCCCAAACCTTCAACCCTCTCGCGTTCCCCCTCCTTCCTAGCCCCCAAACCCAAAACCCAAAACCCTAAACCCTAAACCCTAAACCCTAAACCCTAAACCGTAGAAACCCTAAACCCTAAACCCTAAACCCGTACCTCGTACCCCATAACCTGCAACCCCCCAAGCCCAAACCCTAACCCCCTAAACCCTAAACCCTAATGTTTGCTGCTGCTTACTTGCAAGGATTAGCAATAATGATGCCGCTCCCGCTGCACTGTCTACAGGGTACACCTAATACTATGGGGCCCCTCTCCAAGCGCTGCACTCCGCTGCCGCTGCAGCCCCAGCACCGCTGCACTCCGCTGCTGCCTGAGCTGCTGCCGCTGCCGCTGCAACTCTCGCAGCTGCTCTTCGCATTAAAACGTAATGTCTATAGTAATACACACAATAAGACACACATATATATATAAATATATATATATATATGTATATATATTTATATATTTATATATATGTAGATTTGTATATATATTTGTTTTTATTTGTTTATATAGATGTGTGTAAGAGACTTTATTTATATATATATATATATATTATATTTGTTTATTTGTTTATTTATATATATGTATATAAAGGAGACAGTATATTTTTTAATAAGATTGGGGGTCTTAGCACTGATACGCAACATCTATACACAAAAAATATATATTATATATATAATTATGTAGTATTAATTAAAAAGACATATTAAATATTATATTTTACGTTATACTGCACAATATTATATTGAACTGCATTATAATAAATACTAACGACAAGCATAATTATTATTATTTCTTCCTATGATTATAATTATAAATATTACTACCATTATAATTATTATTATTAATAATTACTATTATTATTAGTATAATAAAGATAAACAGACAGTAATAATGCATGCATGCAATATACACATACACATATGTATATATACATATATATACATACATATATATATATGCATATATATATATATACATATATATATACATTTATATATATATACATGTGCATATATATATATATATATACATATTTATATATATATATATATGTATATTTATATATACATTATGCATATATATATATATATATATACATTTATATATATATATATATATATATATTTCATACCTTTTCGCAGCCTTTGACAGCCTCTAGGAGTTCAATATTTAAATCTGTTTGAATATCATCTCCTCTTGAAGGCCCCCCTGAGGGGCCCCCACCAAAAGCTGAAGCAAATGCTGCAGCAGCACCTGCTCCGTATCTGCTGCTGCTGCTGCTGCTGCTG
>NW_013550416.1:0-3869 GCF_000499425.1 Eimeria acervulina | reverse complement strand
CTGCTGCTGCTGCTGCTGCTGCTGCCCCCAGCCATCGATGCAAACATCTCAGCAAAATCGGTGAAGAGGATTGAAGGGTCAAAGCCCCCAGCAAAAGCACCTAAAGAAATAAATAAATTAATAAATAAATAAAATAAACAATATATAATTAAATAAATAGGTTAACAAATTAAATTAAGTAAATGAATAAACTTATTTATTTATTTTAACAAACTGAACAGATAAAAAGACAAAAGGAGACAGATAAAGAGACAAAAGGAGACAGATAAAAGGACGAAAGGAGACAGATAAAGAGACAAAAGGAGACAGATACTCACCTGCTCCCGCTCCACCTGCAGCACCACCCCCTGCTGCTGCGTCTTCGGGCGAAAGCCCCGTCTTATCGTAGAACTCTTTCTTCTTGGGGTCGCTTAGAAACTCGTAAGCCCTGCATGCAGATGCATATACACCCCAACGCCCCAGATGCGCATGCATCCGCAACCATGCAGATGCATATACACCCCAGCATCCCACATTTGCATGCATATACACCACAAAGCCCCACATTCGCATGCATATACACCTCAACGCCCTACATTTGCATGCATATACACCCCAAGGCACCAGTACAGAATAGCGGCCAGATGGAGCTCCCTATACACCCCAACATCAGCCGTGGAGCTGCCTATACACCCCAAAAACAGCACTTAGCTCCCTATACACCGCACTTGCCGCAGCTGCCAGTACACCCCAAACCACCGCGCGGAAAGCTGCCTATACACCCCCTCCGCAAACAAACCAATGCGGGGCCCTATATCAAGAGACACCCTGGGCTCAGACCTGCTGTCTCCTTTTGCTAGCCGCAAGGAGACAACTGCACCTGCTGCAGCTGCAGCACTTGCTGCAGCAGCAGCAGCAGCATCAGCTCTGCAGCAAGCGGGAGACGGCGCTCCGCAGGCACGAAATATTTCAACAGCAGCAGCAGCAGCAGCAGCAGCAGCAATGGCTGCAGCAGGCTGAAGCAGCCTGCGCTGCATGCTCGAAGCCCCCACTCCACCCCCGTATATTCTGTTTTAGGGTTTTGTTTGTTTGTTTGTTTAATGCATGCACCTACGCAGTGATCTCTGCCATAGTTTGTTTCGCTTCAGGGCTGGGGTTTAAGTCCGGATGATGTTTTTTTGCTTTCTCTCTAAAGGCCTTCTTAATATCTCCTATTGAAGCCCCCCGCGTACACCCCAATACTTCATACGGGCATCGACGACCCCCGCTGCCCCCACACCCGCTGCTATAACCCCTCAAACACTCAAATAAACCCATACACCCCGCCCCCCTTGAGGGGCCCCCCCTAGAGGGGGCCCCTCTAGAGGGGGCCCCCGTAGAGGGGGTGTTTATAGAGGAGGGCCCCATAGAAGGGGTTTGAATAGATGAGGTGTTTATAGAGGGGGCCCCTATAGAGGGGGATGTCGAACAGGGGGTACTTATAGAGGGGGCCCCCATAGAAGAGGGGGCCCCCATAAGGTGCCGCCGCCGCCTGTCTGCAAGGGGGGCCCCCAAGGCAGCAACTGAATAGCAGCGAGAAGGGCCCCCAGAGCAGCCGAGGCGCAAGGGAGGGGGAGAGCCCAGCCTGCTGCTGTTGCTGCTGCTGCTGCTGCTGCTGATGGTGCTGCTGGGGCTTACTGCACCGCCTCCAAGGTGCAACAGCGGGTTGTGCGGGGGGTTCGAAGGCATAGGTGGGGGGCCTTGCTGCTGCTGCTGCTGCTGCTGCTGCAGCTGCCTGCCCCTGAGGGATACGGGCATTTGTTGTGGGGTGAAGCTGCTGAGCCTCTTTGATGCATTTAGTTGGGGGGCCCCCCCTCTTGCATGCAGCGGAGACAGCTTCGAAGAGGAGACAGAAACAGAGACAGATGTCTCTCTTGCAGCAGGAGAGACAAAGCAGCAGCTCCAAGGCCCCTCTGCTGCTGCATCGCTAGCTTCTCTTCCACCGGCTGTCCCCGAGGCAGCAGTAGCTGCTGCTGCTGCTGCCCCTGCTGCTGCTCCCGCTCCTGCTGCTCCTGCTGCTCCTCCTCCTCCAGGAGAAGCAGCAGCAGCAGCAGCAGAGGCATCTGAGGAGCTGGGGGGTGTACATACACCCGAGCGGGGCACCGCCTTTTGAGGCCCCTCTGTTAATAAGACTCTCCCCATACACCGCAGCAGCAGCGCTCCGGGCCCCACACTGGTAAAGAAGAAGGCTCGCTGTCCCCTCTGCTGCAGCTGCAGCAGCAGCCTCTGCTGCAGCAGCCGTTGCTGCTGCTGCTGCTGCTGCTGAAACAGCCCCGGAGAAACCACAGCTAACGGCCTCTGCAGCACCGACGCAAAAGCGGAACTGCTGCTGCTGCTGCTGCTGCTGCTGCTGCCTGTCTTCATAGTAGAAGACACACCGCATGCGTTACCCCCTCCTCTTTCTCTCCTATGTGCTTCTCCATTGCTGCAGCAGCAAACAGCGCCCTGGTGCTGCAGCAACTCCGCCTGCTGCTGCTGCTGCCCTGTGGGGGCTAGATGGGCCCCCAGGGGGGCCCCCAGGGGCCCCCCACTTACGCTGCTGTGGGCGCTGCGGGCTCTAAGAAAGTTAAGAGAGTAATTCTTCGACGCAGTTGTTGAACGCCTTAATGCTTTTAAATTCGAGGAGAGGTGGCAGCGCGTCATGGTGAGGGGAAGGAGAGCGAGGGTTTAGGGTTTAGGGTTTAGGGTTTATGCTGTGCTGATGAAGCAAACAAAACGAAATAGAGTCAGCATAAGCCCATTGCAGGTGCGGCACCCTCGTTTAGGGTTTAGGGTTTAGGGTTTAGGGTTGCTAGGAGGCGGCGAACGATCACCAAAGAACAAGGTGCACCTGCACCACCACCTGCAGCAGCTGCTGCAGCAGCAGCTGCTGCAGCAACTGCTGCAGCAGTTGCTGCCGCAACTGCAGCAAAAGGCAGAAAAGCCCCAGAAGGCTGACGGGGCCACCAGCAACGTGCTGCAGCTGCAGCAGCAGCAGCAGCAGCAGCCGCTTGCTGCTGTATTGCCGCTGCTTTACCTAAAACGGCTGTGTCAGGGTAGAAAGAAAGAAGGGAACAGAAGAAGACGATCCCACACGATCCCAGACGATCCCAGACGATCCCGCAGCGGCGAGATCGAACTCACAACGTTTGAAGCTCCATGAGGGGTAGATGTGGGGAGCGCTGTAGCTGTTGCTTTTTGTAAGAGAGACAATATAAATTTATTATTTTATTGTATTTGTTTCTCTCTTATTAATTAAACAAAGCAAAGAAGAAATGCAATAAACTCCCTAACACCATCTGCTGCAGCGGTGGGGCCGGCGGGCGCTGCATGCAAATAAAAAAAGCCCCGTCTTGTTTGTCTTCTACTAAACTAAGAATATAAAACATAAAAAGAAATATTTATTTATTCTTCTCTTTGCATGCAAACCATTAATGGGGCTGAGAAACCGCAAGCACTCCGAAACAAATGCCGAGACACAGAGACGCAGTAAAACCACGCAACGCATATCTAAACCCTAAACCCTAAACCCTAAACCCTAAATACTAAGCACTAAACCCTAAACCCTAAACACTAAACCCTAAGCCTTAATCACTAAGCCCTAAACCATAAACCCTAGACCCAAAACTCTAGAGAATAAAGAAAAGATGCGAATAACATAGAAACACAAACAACAGCAACTGGAGATGAAGCCCATTGGTCTACAGTTTTATAGGGTAATTGCTGCATACAGCAACAATGAAGATTGAGGGTTGAGAAGGATGCAAGCAGAGGGACAGCAATCGAACAGAGTGCGCTGTAGAGACAGCAGGAAGAAGGGTGGATTGTGCATGCAAGTAAAGTTGAGATGTTTAAGTAATCGTAACGAGCTT
>NW_013550417.1:1007-11357 GCF_000499425.1 Eimeria acervulina | reverse complement strand
TATCTATATATATATATATATATTATAAAAATGATACTTTTATATATAAGTATCTGTATGTCTATGTATATATATATATATATATATATATATATATATTTACCTATCAGTGTCCATATGTCTATATATAGATGTATATATAGACATATATATATTATATATACTATATTATAATATAATTATCTAATATATATTATAAATATAAATTGTCTTTGAATCCAGATGAGGCGTTGAGGTGTAAATTAGTTAAATGCACTGGGAGAAAAAAACAGAAAATAAAACCGAAGAAATGCAACGCAGTCGATGGACACTGTGCTGCTGCTGCTGCTGCTGCTGCTGCTGCTGCTGCTGCTGCTGCTGCTGCGTGTCGCACACTTGTTTTCAAGAGGAGCAGCAAGCTGCAGCAGCAGCAGCAGGCTGTTGCTGGAGCAGCAGCAGGAAGTAAAGCAACGCAAGAAATGCAAAGGGAGACAGCAAAGGAGACAGCTAATTATACACAGAGGCAGCAAAAGAGACAGCTAATGATACAGATAAAAGAAGAGACAGAGACAGCAAACAACACAAAGAGAGACAGCAAGAGAGACAGTAAATAATAAATAAAATAAAGAGAAGACAGAGAGACGGTGAATAAACAAAGAGACAGACAGACAGAGAGACTAAACAATAAAAAGAAGAGATAGAGAGAGACAGTTATTAACTAAACAATAATATAAAAAGAACAAGAGACAGTCAGCGTCTCCACAGAGAGCGAAGGAGACCCCCTAATCTGCTGCTGCTGGCGCTGCCGCTTCTAACCGACAAATCGGGCGGCCTCATAGCAGATATCGCCTGCATGCACACATAAAACATGCTGCTGCTGCTGCTGCTAGTTGTGCTGCTGCTGCTGGTTGTGCTGATGGTGCTGCTGGTTGTGCTGCTGCTGCTGGTTGTGCTGAAGCTGCTGGTTTTGCTGCTGCTTATATTGCTATGCTTGTTGTGTTGCTGCTGCTGCTGTTTGTACTGTTGGTGGTGTTGGAGCTGCTAGCTATCGTGGTGTTAACATTGCTGCTGCTGCTGCTGCTGCTGCTGCTGCTGCTGCTGCTGCTGCTGCTGCTGCTGGGGTGTATGTGTGGGGTGTCTTACGAGATCGAAGAGGTGGGGTTTGCATCCAATTGGCTCAGCAGCAGGCAGAAGCAAACGCCCGACAGTGGACTGCAGCTGCAGCAGCAACCAACAGCAGCAGCAGCAACAACAACAACAGTATCAGCAGCAGCAGCAGCAGCAGCAATGAGTGCGGCTCAACTCACATAAGCTACGCTGCAGCAACAGAAGCAACAACAGCCGCTGTTCCAGCAGGCGCTCCTTGTGCTGCAGCAGCAGCAAGAACAAGAGCACTAACAGCAGCAGCAGCGAGAGCAGTAGCAGCAGCAGCAGCGTGGCACCTGTTGCTGCAGCGATGTTTGTTCAGTGTCTTCAGCAGCTTCGCGAGGTCCGAAGACACCCGCAGCAGAACAGGGGAGATTTTGGGTCTCTGCAGCAGCAGCAACAGCAGCAGCAACAGCAGCAGCAGCAACAGGGGTTGCAGAAGCAGCAAAACAGACGCAGCAACAGCAAAGGCAGCACAAGTCCTGCTGCTGCAGCAGCAGCACCCCACATCAAAACCCGAGCTGCTTCCGCAGCAGCCAATAATTCAAATAACAAACCATAAACCCTAAACCCTAGGCCCCAAGCGCTAAACCCTAAACCCTAAACCCTAAACCCTAAACCCTAAACCCTAGAGAAGCCTCACTCCGTAGAAGAGCGCAGAGGTAGCGGCAGACGCGCTGCCCCACCGCCAGTGCTGTCGTCTTCTGCAGCAAAATGCATGCAGCAGCCAACCGCAAACAAGCAGCAGCACATGGCGCAGCAGCAACAGCAGCAGCAACAACGGCGGCAGCAGCAAAAGCAGTTGCATCGAAGCAGGAGTAACAGCTGCGCCGGTAGCAGTAGTATTTGTCTCAGCAGCTGCAGCATGTCTCTCAGCAGCAGCAGCAACAGCAGCAGCAGCAACAGCAGCAGCAATTTGACTGTACATGGATTGCCGCGAGCAGCAAATCGATGCGTTCGTGCGGATCGTCTCGCAGCTGCACGTACACCGCAAAACACCACACAGATTAAAATCAGCAGCAGCAGCAGCTACGCCAGGTGCAGCAACAGCAGGTGCAGTAGCAGCAACAGCAGGTGCTGCAACAGCAACAGCAGATGCAGCAACAGCAGCAGTTACAGCAGCAGCAGCAGCCCCCTCACATCTGCTTTAAGTGCCCACGTGGCCTGTCGCGTTGATACAGCCCGCGCTAAGACTGAAAACAGCAGCAAGGAAGCAGTGCAGCAGATGCTGCAGTAGCTGCAGCAGCGCTCCAGCAGCAGCAGCAACACTACAGCAGCAGCAGGAACACCGTGCAGCAGCAGCACCAGAAAAAGAAGAAGCAAGACCGAAGCAGCAAGCCAAACATGAAGGCGTCACGAGCCAGCAGCAGCAGCATCAGCAGCACCCCAACCAGCAGCAACATCAGCAGCAGCAACAGCAGCAAGTACTGCTAACCGAATGCCTCTGATAGCTTCCCATCGCATGCAATTGCCGTAGCTAAGCAGGTTGCTCTGCATGCAGTACAGTGTACATACACCGCAAAAACAATCAGGTAAACCCCACACAACCTCCTGTTGCTGGTGCTGCTGCTGGTGCTGCTGCTGCTGCGGCTGCTGCTGCTGCTGCTGCTGCTGCACATACTTGCTGTCCTTAGCCACCTGCACCCATCGCTGCAGCTGCGGCCGGCGATCATCAGGAAGTGAATCCTCTCCTTGCATGCGCTCTAGACCCTGCAGCAGCAGCAGCAGCAACAGCAGCAGCAACAGCAGCAGTTGCAGCAGCAGACGAACAACAACGAAAGCGAGGCAGCTAAGGGAATAGAATGCACCAGCAGCAACAAATGCAGCAGCAGCAGCACATACAGCAGCAGCAGCAGCAGGTGCAGCAGCAGCACATGCTGCAGCAGCAGCGCACCTGCAGCAGAAGGCTAGCAAAGCGATATCCCTCCTGCGCTCGCGACTGCTCCCGGCCTCCTTTAAGATCAGCTGCAGCAGCAACAGCAGGCAGCAGCAGCAAATGCCGCTCATGCAGCAACATGTGGCGCCCCAGCAGCAACTCTCTAGTGCCTTTTCCTGACGCTACAGCAGCACCAGCAACAACTGATGCAGCAGCAGCAACAGTGGGTGCAGCAGCAGCAGCACGACCAACCGTCAGCAGCAGCAAGGCTGAGGAGACACCGCAGCAGCATCAGCGCGTCCCTCTCTACCTCCAGGCATCGGCTCATATCCATACAAAGGCCTGCAGCAGCAGCAGCAGTAGCAGCAGCAGCAGCAGGAAGGCTGTCGCAGCAACTGTGAGCGCCGCAGCAACACGTGAAGCAATAACTAAAGCAGCAGCAGCAGCAGCAGCACCTTCAGCAACAGCAGCTGCTGCTAAGAATACTGCAACGGCACCCGCTGAGGCGTTCATAGCTGCTGTTGCTGTAGTTGCTGCAGCAAGCTCGGTAGCTGCTACTTCTGCTGCTGCAGCAGCAGCCTAGCCGCAATTACATACCCTGAGCTTGCAGCCACGACGCCTCTTCTGGCTCTGCCTGCAGCAGCAGCAGCAGCAGCAGCAGCAGCACCAGCGCAGATCAGGAAGCGGCGCCTACAGCAGGAGCAACTGCAGCAGGAGCTACTGCAGCAGCAGCAGCAGCAACAGCAGCAGCAAATGCATCTTACCATCAGCTCCTTGTGTATTAATTCTACGCAGCCGCGGAAACGCGCAGAGGCCTCGCCGTATCTGTGGGGCAGCAGCAGCAGCAGCAGCAGAAGCAGCAGCAGCAAATGCAGCAGAAGCAAGCCCCAGCTGCGGTCCTGGCAGCAGCCAAGGTCAAGCAGCAGCAACTTAGAGCAGCAGCAACAGCCGCAGCACCGTCAAATCATGCGGCGGCAGCAGCAGCAGCAGCGAATGCAGCAGCAGCAAGCCACAGCTGTGGCAGCTAGTGCAGCAGCAGCAGCAGCAGCAGCAACAACAGCAGCGTCTGGCGTACTGTTCTGCCCATCCCTGGGCATCTCTTTCCATGAGTGCTGGAGCTGCTGCTGTGATGTCTGCTGCTGCTGTTGCTGCAGCAGCAGCAGCAGCAAGAGCGCGCAGGGTTTCAACTGGCAGCAGCTGCTGCTGCTGCCAGTTCGCAAGTGCTGCAGCAATTGCTGCTCTCGGTTTCTCTCTCTTGGGGTGTACAGGGACGCCTCGCCACACGGCGACACAGCCGGAGTTGCTGCTGCTGCTGCTAGCAGCAGCAGCTGCTGCTGCTGCTCGCTTTTTGCTGTCGCCCGCTTGCTGCTGCTGCTGGTGCTGCTGCAGCGCAGCAGCACGGATATCTCCAGAGTGAAAGACACAGAGGCGCAGCAGCGGCTCAAGTGCCTCTAACTTTTTTTTATAAAGCTGCTCTGATTCTGGTTGGGTGCTGCTGAGGTGTTTGAGCTGTATATACAGCTGCTGCAGCTGCTGCAGCGTTGTTGCTGCTGCTGCCCATTGCTGCTTCTCCTGCAGCAGCACCGACTCCATAAAGCAGCGATATGCTGCAGCATCTAGACACGTCTTCCCGTCGCACAAGGTCTTTCCTGTTCCTTCTGCTGCTGCGTCTGCTGCTGATGCTGCTGCTGCAGTGCCGGCGGCCTCTCCAGACTGCGTCCCTGCTGCTGCTGCTGCTGCTGCTGCTGCTTCCTGTGTCTCTTTAGCGGGTTGTGATTTGCATATTGCTTCGAGTTGACGAGCATAAAACACCGCCTTAGAAAAACGCCGAATTGAATGCGCCCGCAAACTCGCATTCTGCAGCAGCAGCAGCAGCAGCAGCAGCAGCAGCAGCAGCAGCAGCAAAGGTAGCAGCAGCAAAGGCAGCAGCAAGAGCAGTCGCAGCAAAGAGGATCTCATAAATAATAGAGGGGGAGAGACACATACTGCAGCACATCGTTTCGGTAGAGGCAGCAGCAGCAAAGTTTGACTGCAACAGAGACACAACCAACAATAAAGCTCAGCAGCAGCAGCAGCAACAGCAGCAGCAGCAACAGCAGCAGCAGCACTGTACCGGTGTTAAGGTGTTTGCGTTGTCGCTCTTCAGCTGCATGCCGTAGGCCCAAGCTCGCTCGGCCTGCAGCAAGAGCAGCAGCAAAAACCTGCAGCAGCAGCAGCAGCAGCAACACGGGCAAGAGCACTACAACAGCAGCAGCAACACAGCCGCAGCAACACAACCGCAGCAGCAGCCCGTCAACGATGGCTGCAGCAGCAGGAGCAAAACATGCACGAGCAGCAGCAGCAAAAGGTGAAGCAGCAGCAGCAGCAGCAGCAGCAGCACTGGGCCGAAGACGAATACCACATAAACTACGACTATGAAAAAAATATATTTACGTCTTTATTATTATTTATTATTACTAAAACTAAAACTAAATTAGTAGTAATTATAATCAAAAGATAAACAAAAGATAATAAAAAGATAATCAATGAAAAGACAATAAAAAGATAATAAAAGATAGTAAAAAGATAATAAAATATAATAAAAAGATAAGAAAAAGGATAATAAAAAGTTAGAGATAATAAAAAGATAAAGATAATAAAAGATAAAGATAATAAAAGATAATAAAAGATAGTTAAAAGATAATAATAAAAGATAACGCAAAGATAATAATAAAATATATATCTTCTTACCTATTATCTTGAATACAGTCAGGAAGAGGCTTTGGGGTGTATTTGCTGCGTCCGTGTTTGATATTGAGCTGCTGACGAAGTCTAGAGAGTTTTCGCGACAAGTACAGACGATAGCGAGTGAAGTCTGAGTGTTTAATGCCGTTTGCTTCGCCTAATGCATGCGCTGTTAAAGATATATTTAAGCTAAGCGTAATCAATTCTGCTGCTCCTGCTCCTCCTCCTGCTGCTGCTGCAGACGACTCGGAAGCAGCAGCAAAATCCTTGCTGCTGCCGCTTGAAACTGATCCTGCAGCAGTCATTCTCCCTGCTGCTGCTGCTGCTGTTGCTGCTGTTTATTCTGTTGCTGATTATAATGCTGCTGCTGTTCCTGCTTCGCCTGTTAATGCTGCTGTTGCTGCTGTTCGTGCTGTTGCTGCTGCTGGTCAACTGATGCTGCTGCTATGTTCATACACATAATTCAAATAAACCTGCTGCTACTGCAGCACACGCTGTTGCTGTAGCTGCTGCTGTTGCTGCGGCGGGTGCTGCTGCTGCTCCAGCTGCCGTTGCTGCTGCTGCTGCTGCTGTTGCTGCTCCGCCCTCCACAGAGTACAGATTAAATAGTAAATTAATAACAGGCAATAACAAAAAGAAACGAAAAAAGGATGCTGTTACTTCCCTCATTAGCAGCGCATGCAGCCGCAGCAGCAGCCGCAGCAGAGGGGGCTGTTGCTGCGGCTGCTGTTGCTGCAGCAGCAGCGGCAGCAAAGATGTCTTCAAAGTAAGCGATCCAGACACCATTAAAATAAGTTTAAGAGAGACAGCAACAATAACCTTACTATTGATTACGCTGCAGCTGCAACAGCAATAGCAGCAACAACGGCAGCAGCAGCAGCAGCAGCAGCAGCAGTAGCTGTAGCAGCGCTACACATAGAGTTGCTGCTGCTAAGGTGAAGGTGTGACAGCAGCAGCAGGAAGGACTGCAGCACCGGCATTAACAACACAAAGCTCAACCACAACAGCAGCAGCAGCAGCAGCAGCAGCAACAGCAGCAACAGCAGCAGCAGATCGGCACCGACGACGGAGCATTCTAGCTGCCTTCTTTGCTGCTCAGGGTACTTCGTTGCTGCTGCTGTTGCTGGTGTTAATGTGTCTGCTGCTGCTGCAACAGTAACGACATTTACTTCTTGCGTCGCTCTCAGCAGCCAGCAGCAGCAGGAACTGCAGCAACAGCAGTACTGCAGCGGCAGCAGCAGTTGGTTGTCTCCTTTTCGTTTATCTGCCTGTGCAGTTGCTGCTGTTTGTGTCTTGATTTCCTCAGCCTTTTGTCTCCTTGCTGCTGCTGCTGTTGCTGCTACTGCCGTAGCTGCTGCAGCCGCTGCTGCTGCTACTGCCGTAGCTGCTGCAGCCGCTGCTGCTGTTGCCATAGCTGCTGCTGCTGCTGCTGCTGCTGCTTTGTTTTCTGCTGCAACATTTCCAGCTGTTCTCTGCACGTTTGTGTGCTGCTGTTGCTGCAGATGGCGTGGGGTTTTGTGGGTTTGCCGCGGGCGTTTGGTGCTGCTGCTGCTGCTGCTGCTGCTGCTGCTGGCGTTGGGGTCGTCGCCTCTCCGGTTGACAGGCGGCAGCTTGCTGCAGAGACACTGCAGCAAGAGCTGCATGCAGTAGATAGAGAGTTAAAAGACTGGTTCTTAAATAGAAAGGTAGCTCTAGAGGTGAGGCTGCATGCTGCCTATACACCTCAGACATGCTGAGCATGATACACCCAACAAATCCCTTATGCCACTCCTGCTGCTGCTGCTGCTGCTGCTGCTGTTCTTGTTGCTGCTGCTGCTGCTGCTGCCGGTGCCTCTGCTGTTGTTGTAGTTGCTGCTGTTGCTGCTGCTGGCGTTGGCCTTTTTCTCTTGTTGCTCTTCGTACTGTGGTTCCTGGTGCTGCTGCTGCTGCTGCTGCTGCTGTTGCTGCTGCTGTTGCTACTGCTGCTGGTGGGTGGCTGCCTGATACATGAGCAGCAGCAGCAGCAGCAGCAGCAGCAGTGGGTGCTGCACGGCATTTCCTCAAGCCCACACTGCCTTAGGGGGAAATGATACCATTGCATGTGCTGTTGCTGCTGCTGCTGCTGTTGTTGCTGTTGTTGCTGCTGCAGCGCCACCGAGCGCTGCATGCGTTGCTGCAGCGACACAACTTTGTCGGTTTGTCTGTTAATGCTGCTGCACTTCCAGACGCTCAAAGGGCCCTTTGGATAGATCTTGTCAACGGCGAGGTGTGCAGCTTGCTGCTGTTGCTGCTGTTGCTGCTGTTGTTGTTGCTGCTGCTGCCGTTGCTGCTGCTGCTGTTGCTCCTGTTGCTGCTGGTGCTGCTGCTGCTGCTGTGAGTGTGACGGAGGAGCTGCTCTGGGCGTTTGCTGCAGCCGAAGCTGGAAGATGCTCTTAGCGTTGATGCGAGAGAAATGAAGGTATGCTGCTGCTGCTGCTGCCGCATTGAGTTCTGCTGCTGCTGCTGCACTTACTTGTGTTTCTGCTGCTATTTTGGTTGCTGTTTCGCTTTTTCTTGCTGCTGCAGTCGCTGCTGCTGTACCGATTGCTGCTGCTGCAGTGTTTGCTGTTGTTGTGCAGCTGACTGTTGCTGCTGCAACAGCAGCAGAAGCTGCTGTTGCAGCAGCAGAAGCTTCTGCTGCTGCAGGCTGCTTCTACGGTGCAAGGTTGCACGCTGTTGTTTGTGTCTGCTGCTGCTGCTGCTGCTGCAGGCGGATATGTACATGAAGATGTTTAGAGAAGCTGCGGATCTGGAGAACCCTGCATGCGTTCCTGGTGCGGCTGCTGCTGCTGCTGCTGCTGCTGGTTCTGCTGCAGATGCTGCTGCAGTTGCGTCTGCTGCTGTTGCAGTTGCTGCTGCTGGGGCAGTGTGTGCTGCTGTCACTCAATTGCTGCCTCTCCTGCTGCTGGGAAGCTTTGTGCTGCTGCTGATCTTGCTGCTGCTGCTGCTGCTGCTGCGGTTGCTGCTACTTTGCTGCTGCAGGCGTGGCGTATCTGCGATGCCTGAAGGAGAACCGAATGGAGACGCATGCAGTGGGCTGCTGCTGTTGCTGCTGCTGCTGCTGCTGTTGCTGCTGCTGTTGCTGCTGCTGTCGCTGCGGTTACTGTTGCTGCGGTTGCTGCTGCTGCGGTTGCCGTTGTTGCTGCTGCTGCAGCTTCCGCTTCTCCAGAGTTGCTGCTGCTGCTCTCTCTGCTGCTCTTCTCTCGTTGTACTCGCTTTGCTGCCCCGACATTCACGCTTGCTCCTGTACTGCTGCTGTTGCTGCTGCTCCTGCTGCTGCTGCTGCTGCAGCGGCGCTCGGAGATCTGTCGTTCAAAGTTTGAGGCCTTCGACGCAGCGAGGAAGGCGCTGCTGCAGCAGCAGGAAATCACCACAGAGTAAATTAGGGTTTAGGGTTTAGGGTTTATTATTTAGGGTTTAGGATTTAGGGTTTAGGGTTTATTGCGTATCGTTTATTGTTTATTGCTCATTGCTTAGGGTGTATTGTTTAGGGTTTAGGGTTTAGGGTTTAGGGTTTAGGGTCTGCGATGTGCGCGCAGAAGAGCGATGGTGGAGCAGAACATAGCAGACCTTCGGGCCAAGGTTAGACTGCTGCTGCTGCTGCTGTTGCTGCTGCTGCTGCTGCTGTTGCTGCTGTTGCTGCTGCTGCTGCTGCTGCTGCTGCTGGTGTTGGTGTTGCTGCTGCTGTTGCTATTTGTGCTGCTGTTGCTGGCGCTGCTGTTAGTGTTGTTACTACTGCTGCTGCAGCTGCAGCTCTTGCTGCAGCTGTTGTTGCGGCTGCAGCTGTTACTGTTGCTGCTGTTGCTTCTGCCGTTGCTGCTGCTGTTATTGCAAATAGCGGCAGCTGCTGCTGCTGTTTGTCAGAGCAGCAGGCACTTTACCTGTGGCTTTTAAAATATTTATTCCTTTGCTGCTGCTGCTGCTGCTCGTGCTGCTGCTGCTGCTGCTGCTGCTGCAGTCTCTGTTTGAAAGGCGTTTGCATATTCTCTCTCTCCTGGAGGCGACCAACATGCCGGAGCAGTGAGCTTTGCTGCTTCTGCTGCTGCAGCAGCAGCCAGCTTTGCTGCTGCTGCTGCAGCCGCAGCGCGTCAGTGGGCACTTAGTGCTGCTGCGTGAGCAGCGGAGTTTGATGTTCTGCTGCAGCTGCTGCAGACGTGCTTATGTTACAGCTGCGTTTGTTGCTCTGCTGCTGCTGCTGCTGCAGCTGCCAGGCTGGAGCAGCGCGTGCCGCAATAGCAGCAGCAGCAGCAGCAGCAGCAGGATGTGCAGCATATAATGTTTATGCTGTATCTACGACGGAAGATATAATAACGTGTAGAAGGCCCTAGGCGCTAGATTTATATGTGTATATTTGCTTATATATATGTTTATGTTTATATATATATATATAAGCATATATATATATATATATATATAAACATATATATATATATATATATGTTTATATGTATATATATGTTTATATATATATATATAAACATATATGTGTTACATATCTATTTTTTTTTCTAAAGAAGGATATTTAATTTGTTTATTAATTTATGCCTTTGTATATAAGTAAGCAGATACAACACTTCGTACATATATATATATATATATACGCTTTA
>NW_013550418.1:1956-8938 GCF_000499425.1 Eimeria acervulina | reverse complement strand
TACTCGCGAATACTCAAATATATTAAATACACCGCATGCACTTATATATATATATATATATATATAATATGTACATATATATAATATGTACATATATATATAGATATAAATATATATATATATATATTAGTACATATACATATATTAGTACATATATATATAAATATATAAATATATATATATATATATGCGTAGGGTTATATACCTCCATAGGTATTAAATAGACGTAGAGATATTTACTTATAAATAATAAAATAATAAACAAGTAAACAAATAAATAAACAAATAAATAAACAAATAGACAAATAAACAAATAAACAAATAAAGAAAAAGAAAAATATATTTTGCTGCGCTCCAGCGACAAACAAAACCCTAAAAATTAATTGCAAGTCAATAAATTATAATAAAGCAAATTAGTAATACCTGTTCAACTGCTGCAGCAGCAGCTGCCGCTGCATAGCTGCTGCTGTTGCTGCTGCTGTAGCTGCATAGCTGCTGCATAGCAGCTGCAGCTGCATAGCAGCAGCAAAGGGTCTGGGCTCAAGCGGCAGACAAACAAAGCAGCATTTTGCTGCTTCCGTTGCTGCTGCTGCTGCTACTTTTGCTGTTGTTGTTCTTGCTGCTGCTCCTCCTCCTCCTCCTTGTGCTGCGGATGCTTTCGCTGTGGCTGTTGCGGCTGCTGCTGCTACTACTGCTGTTGGTTTGCTGCTGCTGCTGCTTTTGCTGCACAACATCCGTGTACAACAACAGCAACAGCAGCAGCAGCTGCAACAGCAGCAACAGCAGCAGCAGCAGCAGCAGCAGCAGCAGCAGCTCAGACGACAAGTCTGTAGGTGACGTATCTCCCTGCTGTCTCCGAAGGTCGAATTATTTTCACCACCTGCACGTACACCCCACACTTGCTGCAGCAAATGCAGCAGCAGCAGCAGCAGCAGCAGCAACAGCAGCGACCAGCAACAGCAGCAACCAGCACCAGCAGAAGCAAAGCCAGCAGCAGCGCAAGCAGCACCACCACCACCAGCGGAACAAGCAGCAGAAGCACAAGCAGCAGCAGCAACAGCGGCAGCAAAAGCAACAGCAGCAGCAGCAGCAGCAGCAGCAGCAGCAGCACCTGTCCCCTGGAGAGGCCGAAGTAGCGGGAGACAGGATCGGCCACTTGAATGCGCGGCAGCTGAGCCTCCTTAACCTGCGCGTACACCCCAAACCCTAAACCCTAAACCCTAAACCCTAAAAGTTGTGTATTAAGGAGGGATTTGCATTCATTCGGTGTCTTCTCGCAAGGGTTCCGCAGGCCAGCAAAAGGCATCGCATGGAGGGTTTAGGGTTTAGGGTTTATAAGGGTTTACTAGGGTTTGCTAGGGTTTATAAGGATTTATAAGGGTTTATTAGGGTTTATTAGGGTTTATTAGGGTATATAAGGGTTTATTATTTCTATTAGGGTTTTAGAGGGTTTTAAAGGGGTTAAATAGCGTTTAGAGCTTAGAGCTGAATTAGGGTTTAGGGTTTAGGGTTTAGGGTTTACTCTATATCGCTGCAGCAGTTGTTGTTTTTCGTCGGGGGTTAGGGGGATGTGCTTGGGCACCAATTCATGCTTCGTTATGTTTACCTGCACTCAAACCCTAAACCCTAAACCCTAAACCCTAAACCCTAATTCAACCCTTATACACCCTAATTAAACCCTTATACACCCGAACTAACCCTAAACCCTAAACCCTAAACCCTCGACAGTAATAAGCCCTCATAAGCCATACAAATCCCTCGTAAACCCTAAACCCTAGATCGTAAACGCATGCCTTCAACCCGCTACACAGCAGCAGCAGCAGCAGCAGCAGCAGCAACTGCAGCACCTGAGAGTGATGGTCCAGCTTCTATAGTTTAGGGTTTCGCGAATGAGGGTTTAGGGTTTTAAAATAAGGGTTTAGGGTTTAAAATAAGGGTTTAGGGTTTAGGGTTTACAAGCAGCTCCGACTCCATGAAGTATTCAATAATGTGGCGAGGAGCAGCCTCAGCAATCGCCTGCAGCAGCAGCAGCAGCAGCAGCAGCAGTACAGGACAATGAGCAGCAGAAGATTAGCAGCGGCAAAACCCTAAAACAAAAACAGAAGCGAGGGTTTACAACCCTCCAGGTTCAGGGCTTCCGAAAGTTAACTAGGGTTTATCAGGGTTTATTAGGGTTTATTAGGGTTTATCAGCGTTTATTAGGGTTTATTAAGGGTTTATTAGGATTTATTAGGGTTTATTAGGGCTCAACAGGGTGTATTAGGGTTTAGGGTGGTTTAGGGTTTATTGCTGATTAGGGTTTAGGGTTTAGGGTTTATTAGGGTTTAGGATTTATTGTTCACTAGGGTCTACAATTTAGGGTTTATTGCTGATTAAGGTTTAGGGCTAAGGGATAAATTAGGGTTTAGGGTTTATTCTTGATATGGCTTTAGGTTTTAGGGTTTAGGGCTTAGGGTTTAGGGTTTAGGGTTTAGGGTTTAGGGTTTGGCTACATCTTTAGCAAATGCCGTCAGCACATTCTGCGTCACGAGAATCGCCCGGTGAATATTGCGCTCCTCCATGCGCTCCGTCAGCCTGCAGCAAACCCTAAACCCTAAACCCTAAACCCTAAACCCTAAACCCTAAACCCTAATGGGCTCTAGAGCCTAATGGATTCTAAACCCTAGACACTCTTAATCCCAGTAAGCACAGTAAACCCTAAACCCTAAACCCTTAACCCCAGTAGACCCTAATAAACCCTAATAATAAACCCTAATAATAAACCCTAATAATAAACCTCGATTAAAAAACCCTCACAATACATCCTAACCATAAACCCTAAACCCTAAACCCTAAACCCTAAACCCTCACTCTCTGATGGGTTTGACTCCTGTTTTTTTTGTTTCATCAGCGAAGTAAACAATTAACTTCGCCTCAGGGTCGGCCTTGTGCGAAGCAATCAACAGCATACGAGAACGCCTGCAGCAGCAGCAGCAGCAGCAAGAGCAGCAGCAAGAGCAGCAGCAGCAGCAAGAGCAGCAGCATAGAGTGATGCAGAAACGAAGTAGAAGTAAAGTGCAGCAACGCGTAAACGGCTATTAGCCTACAGTTCATTAGGGTTTATTAGGGTTTATTAGGGTTTAGGGTTTATAAGGGTTTATAAGGGTTTATAATAAGGGTTTATAATTAGGGTTTATAAGAGTCGACAAAGGTTAAAAGAAAAGTTTATTTGGCTTTATAAGGGATATAGACTTCTATTAGGGTTAATTAGGGTTGATTAGGGTTGATTAGGGTTAATTAGGGTTAATTAGGGTTAATTAGGGTTTAGGGTTTAGGGTGGCTTACGACTGTTCATTTTGATTAAATCGCTGAGTAAACTCTGCGAAGTTTTCGTTCTTTTCATGCGGAGGCAGCAAATAGCCGCGGTCTGTCAAAATTTCGCAACAAGTACGTCGGGCTCGAAATAGACGCCGTACGCTTGACTCCATTAGGGTTTAGGGTTTAGGGTTTAGGGTTTAGGGTTTAGAAGAGAGGGTTTAGAGAAGGGGGTGCTGGTTTGGGGTTGAGCGGTTAAACTCAGGAAGAGCAGAGAGATAAGAAAAAGAAAAAAATATACTCGAGAGATAAAGCAAGAAAAATAACCCTAATTAGGGTTTAGGGTTTAGGGTTTAGGGTTTAGGGTTTTGTAGGGCTTGTTAGGGTTTAGGGTTTAGAGTTTAGGGGCTGGCGTTCATGCAAAGTTATTGTAGTATGCTAGAGCGTTTATTTATGAGTCTTCTTTCTTATATTAACTTCAAACAAACAAACCCTGCTGCTAAACCCTAAACCCTAAACCCTAAACCCTAGCTGCATGCATGCATGCTAGTTAGCAGCGCAGCCCCCACGGAATTCTTCGTTGCTATAAATGCAATAAATATTTTTATTTTAATTTCTTTATTTTAATTAAATTAATTAATTAATTTATTTTGTTGTTTTGTTTATTTATTTGTTCAATTTCTTCGGCGAAGTCGCCTCCAAACAAACCCCCCAATGAACAGCTTCCGTAACACTAAACCCTAAACCCTAAACCCTAAACCCTAAACCCTAAACCCTAAACCCTAGACCTTAAACGCTAGACCCTAAACCCTCAATACTAAAATCCAAGCTGCAAACTCTTCTTATCTAATTGCAAACCCTAACGCTAAACCCGAAACCTTTTACTGTGTTATTCCTAAACCCTAAACCCTAAACCCTAAACCCTAAACCCTTAAACCCTCTTAGACTTCGAAGACTTAAACCCCAGGCCTTCTCAGCCCTCTGAACCTACACTTTAGGGTTTAGGGTTTAGGGTTTCGTTCACCAGGGTTTGTTTAGACAGAAGATTGCTTCTGAAACCCCGGCAAGGGTTTAGGGTTTAGGGTTTGTGTGCGTCTTTCTCCTCTGTTGGGGTTTGCTGCTCTTCGCTAGGGTTTAGGGTTTAGGGTTTAGGGTTTGGAGGTGTAAAGAGTAAAAAGACAATATGCTATTAAAAGCATTCGAGGTGAAAGAAAAACAGCATGCAGCAGCAGCAGCAGCAGCAGTTGTGCAAGAGCAGCCCTGATTAGTGCTGCTGTTGCTGCTGCTGTTGCTGCTGCTGTTGCTGCTGCTCGTGTAGCAACAGCAGCAGTTGCTGAAGGAGACCTCAGCTCAACTGGTAGTTTGTCTCTAATTAAATTTAATTAATTTAATTAATTTAATTAATTTAATTTAAACTAAATTGCTGTTTGGATTGTAATTATTTATGTTTTATTATTTGTTTATTGCTGCTTCTCTCTTTGTTTTATTTAAACCCAGTGCAATTCGTTTGCTTCTCAGAAGCAGCATTTGCTGCTGCAGCAGAATGTTGTTTTCCTGCTGCTGCTGCTGCAGCAGCCGCATCAGCAGCAGCAGTTTGTGTTTAAACCTTCGAGCAAACTCCGCTGCATTATCATCAGTTTCTGCTTCTGATGCTGCTTCTGCTGCTGTTGTTGCTGCTGCTCTTCCTGCTGCTCTTCTTGCTGCTGCAGTCTTATTATTAAAATGTTTGTATTCTTCTTCCCATCGCCAAGAGAGCTCTACATCTGTTCAATACAACAAAACGCATGCAAAACGCATGCAAAACGCATGCAAAATGTATGAAAAATGTATGCAAAACGCATGCACAACGCATGCACAACGCATGCAAAGTGCATGCAAAACATAAACAAACAATACAAACAAAATACAAATATAAATAAATAAATAATAAATAAATGATGAACAAATAATAAACAAATAAATAAAAAATAAAAATAAATAAATAAATAAATAAATAATAAACAAAGGATAAACAAACAAATAAACAAATAAACAATAAACAAATAAAAATTAAGCGAATAAACAAATAAATAAATAGTAATAAACAAATAAACAAATAAATAAATAAAAAATTAATAATAAATAAACAACTAAATAAATAAGTAATAAAAGGTAAACAAATAAATAAATAAATAATAAAAGATAAACAAATAAATAAATAATAAAAGATAAACAAACAAATAATTAATTTGGCTGTCTCCTCACCTAAATCTTTTCGTATTGCGTCAAGCAGCAGCAGCAGAGGGCTGCAGCAAAAGTATTGCTGCAGACAGCTTTCATTATTATTATTATTATTATTATTATTATTATTATTATTTTCTGCTTTATCTTTATTATTATCGCTGGCTTCTTGTTGTTTGCTGCCGTCTATTTGCTGCTGCAGCACTGTCTTGAATGACTCTACTGCTACTGGTTTTGCTGCTGCTGCTGCTGCTGCTGCTGCTGCTGCTTCTTCCTTTATTTTCCTCTCAACACTCTGCAGCAGCAGCAGCAGCGGCGGACGCATCATCACCAATGGGTTCAGCGTTGCAGCTTTCTTTGCTCCTGCTTCTGCTGCTGCTGCTTCTGTTGCTGCTGCTTCTGCTGCCTCGGGAGCAGCAGCAGCCTCTGCTGGTGCTGCTGCTGATGCTGGTTTTGCTGCTGTTGCTGCTGCATCTGATTTCGCCTTCATCGATGCAAATTTTGCTGCTCCTGCTGCTGGTTTTGCAGCAGCAGCTCCTGCTGCTGGCTTTGCTGCTGTTGCTGCTGCTGGCTTTGCTGCTGTTGCTGCTGCTGGCTTTGCTGCTGCTGATACTAATTTTGCTACAACGCCCGTCGGCTTTGCTGCTGCTGCTGTTGGCTTTGCTGCTGTTGCTGCTGCCGGTTTTGCTGCTGCCGCTGCTGCTGGTTTCGCTGCTGCTGCTGCAGGTTTTGCTGCTGCTGCTGCTGTTGGTTTTGCTACTGCTGCTGCTGCTGGTTTTGCTGCTGCTGGTGCTGGTTTTGCTGTTGCTGCCGCTGCAGGCTTTGCTGCTGGCGCTGCTGCTGGTTTTGCTGCTGGCGCTGCTGCTGGTTTTGCTGCTGCTGCTGGTTTTGCTGCTGCTGCTGCGGCAGGCTTCGCTGCCGGTGCTGCTGGTTTTGCTGCTCCTACTGCTGCTGGTTTAGCTGCTGCTGCTGCTGGTTTTGCTGTTACTGCCGCTGCTGGTTTTGCTGCTGCTGCTGCTAGCTTTGCTGCTGGTGCTGGTTTTGCTGCTGCTTTCTTCACAGCAGCAGCGGGAGATGCAGCAGCAGCAGCAGCAAGCTGTGGCGGCTTTGCTGCAGTAAACTGTGGCTTGGAGAGCACATTCTTCTTTGCTGCTGCTGCAGGTTTTGCTGCTGCTGCTGGTTTTGCTGCTGCTGCTGGTTTTGCTGCTGCTGCTGGTTTTGCTGCCGCCGGTGCCTTTGCAGCTGCTGCACTTTTTGCTGCTGCGGTTCCTCCAGGACTCTTACTAAGTATCCCCATTTGCTGCTGCTGCTGTTGCTGCTGTTGTTGCTGCTTTTGCTGTTGCTGCTGTTGCTGCTGTAACTGCAGCAGCAGCTGCTGCTGCTGCTGCTGCTGCTGGTGCTGCTGCTGGTGGTGCTGCTGGGTTGGATTGTTGCTGACGCTGCGTCCACGCCATCTGCAGCAGCTGTT
>NW_013550419.1:8937-11277 GCF_000499425.1 Eimeria acervulina | reverse complement strand
TATATATATATATATATATATATATATTATATATATATATATGTATATATTATATATATATATGTCTGCAAATATATATAATATATTACGCATTATATTTATATAATATTTATAATATATAATATACATAAATATATAATATAATATATAAATTTAATAAATTTTCTTTATATTAAATAATAATAACAATAATAATATATAATATGGCTAACGCAAACATAACACAATTCCATAACATAAGGGTTTAGGGTTTAGGGTTTAGGGTTTAGGGTTTAGGGTTTTGCGTTTCAGGGTGCGAAGGGTTTAAAGAGTGTTTTTTATATAAACGGGGAGACAGCGAAGCTGCATGATGTGCAGAGACAGCGCATTTGTCTGTCTCTTAGGGTGGACAATTATTTATGTTTCATGCAGCAAGACAAAGTCTCTCTCTTCGGCTCTCTGTCTCCTAAAGACCTTCTTCTTTATACCCTACAGGTCTCCTCCTCCTGCTGCTGCTGCTGCTGCTGGTGCTGATGTTGATGTTGATGCTGCTGTTGCTGCTCCTACTGCTGCTGCTGTTGTTGTTGGTGGTGCTGATGTTGATGCTGCTGTTGCTGCTCATCTTGGTGCTGCTGTTGCTGCTGCTGTTGTTGGTGCTGCTGTTGCTGCTGCTGCTGTTGGTGTTGCAGCTGCTGCAGCAGCGAAGTTGTTTTGCTGCTGTTGCTTCTGTTGCTCCTGTTTCCTGTTGCTGCACTGCAGCAGCCGCAGCAGCTGCAGCAGCTGCAGCAGCAGCAGCAGTCGATGCGATGATGTTTGTCTTAGGCTATAAATGAGGAGGACTCGCGATGTCTGTTGACGCTGCAGCAGCAGCAGCAAGAGCTGCAGCAGCAACTCGCCACCCTCTGCAGTCTCCGTGATCAGTGTCTCGTGCTGCAGCAGCAGCAGCAGCAGCTACGCCAGCAGCAGCAGGATCTGGTAGACTTCTACAACCTAAAGAGACACATCACGCTCTGTCGCGGGCGCATACTCCGAGTATGACAGCCTGCTGCTGCTGCTGCTGCTGTTGCTGCTGCTGTTGCTCATGCTGGTGTTGGTGCTGCTGCTGCTATTACCCCTGCTTCTATCGTTTTTGCTGCTGTTCCTAGTTTTGTCTCCTCCTGCTGCTGCTGCTCATGCTGTTGCTGCTGCTTCTGTTGTTGCTGCTGCTGCAGTTGTTGGTGTGTTGCTGCTGTTGCTGTTAGCCCTAGACTACTCCTGTATTGCCGCTATGTGCATTTGCTGCAGCAGTCCTTGCTGCTGCTTCTGGTTGTGTCTGTTGCTGCTGCTAGCCCAGAGTGTTGCTGCTGCTGCTGCTACTACTACTACTGCTGGCGTCTCAGCTTGCCTTTGCTGCTGCTGTTGCTGCTGTTGCTGCTGTTGTTTCTGTTGTTGCTGCTGCAGCTGGAGGCGGAGGAGGCTTATGCTGGCTTCAAGTCTCTGAAAGAGCAATTAGCAGCAGCAGCAGCAGCAGCAGAACCGCAAGTGCAGCAGCTGCGACGGGCGAGAGAGACAGCAGCAAAAAAGAGACAATTGCTGCAGGAGCAGCAGCAGCGCCAGGCGCAGCAGCTGAGTGAAGCAAACGCGTTGAAGGAGAAGGCTCTACAAACAATACAAGATATACACAAAGTACACACATCTGCTGCTGTTGCTGCTGCTGCTACTGTTGTTGTTGCTGCGCCTGCTGCAGCAGCAGCAGGGAATGCCTCTGTCTTTTTTTGCTGCTTTTTTGTGTCTGTTGCTGCTGCTGCTGTTGCTGTTGCTGCTGCTTTCTTTAGCTGCAAGTGCTGCAGCAGGAGCTTGCCCTTATGTTGGTGGTGCTGCTGCTGGTGTGTATGCTGCTGCTGCGCTGCAGCAGCAGCAAGCGGACGAAGAAGCAGCAGCAGCACTCGATAGCTACCCGCATCAGCTGCAGGCGCTGCGTCGGAGACTGCAGCTGCAGCGCGAGAAGGCCCTTGACCCCAAGGCCGAGTGTCTTATGCTGCAGGAGACACTGCAGCAGCTTCGCGAACGCAAGCAGCAGCAGCAGCAGCAACAGCAGCAGCAGCAGCAGCAGCAGCAGAGTTCTTCGGCGGAGGTAAGAGCTTTCAGTAGATCCAACAGGAGATGCTGCTAGCTGCAGCAAATCACAGCTAACTAGAGCAACCCCACATAAAGCTGTGCTGCTACTTCTGCTGCTGCTGCTGCTGCTGCAGGGGCCGCTGCTGCCTGGCAGCATTGGGGAGACAGAGAGACAGCTGCAGCAGCAAACGGAGACTCTGTTTCACTTGAGGCAGCAGCAAAGTGCTGCTGCGCGAGAGCTGCGGGGTTTACGCGGGGCGCTGC
>NW_013550419.1:0-2500 GCF_000499425.1 Eimeria acervulina | reverse complement strand
ATGCATTGCGTCTCAAGGTTTAGGGTTTAGGGTTTAGGGTTTAGGGTTTAGGGTTTAGGGTTTGGCTGCTGGGGCTTTGCTTGCTTCCTCTATAGCAGCATACTCATTTCTTTCTTCTTTAGCTGCACATACACCTCAAACCCGTGGATGCAAAACCCCTAATGGCTGCCTCTGCTCCTCCTTCTGATCGAAAACCCTCAGCTCGTTATTCATTTGGTGCTGCTGCTGCAGCACCTGCAGCAGCAGCAGCACCAGCAGCAGCAGCAGCAGAGCCTGCTACTCCAGCACCTGCAGCTGCAGTAGCAGCAGAGCCTGCTGCTGCAGCTGCAGCACCTGCAGCAGACCCTCCTGCTGCAGCAGCGCCTACTGCTGCAGAAGCAGAATCTCTTGCTGCTGGTACAGCTGCTGCTGCATCATCTCCTCGTGCTGCTGCTGCTGCTGCAGCAGCACCAGCAGCAGCAGCAGCAGCACCTGCAGCAGGAATAGGTATATTAGGAAGGAGCGGTGTGTCCTTTGAGAGCACCCCGCAGTGTATATCTGCAGATGCAGAGGATAAAGTAGATAAAGATAAAGAAGTAGATAAAGATAAAGAAGAAGATAAAGATAAAGAAAGAGAGAGAGATGCTGCTGCTGCTGCTGCTGCATTTCGTGTGTCTTCATGCAACTCTCTTTCTCGCAACAGAATGACAACAAGAATTCGTTCTTTAAGAGATTACTTCCGAAAGAGAGGCAGCAGCGGTAGGAGCAGCAGCAGCAGCCAAGCAGCAGCAGCAGGAGGAGGAGCAGCAGGAGGAGGAGGAGCAGCAGCAGCAGACGATGAAGCAAATGAAGATGAAGACGAAGCTAACGGCAGGACGCCTATGCATGTGCATGTAAATGTTGCGTCGTCTTTGTTCTCAGATAGTTCTCAGAGACGAGAACAGACTTCAATAGAGAGACAGCTCTTAGAGTTTTTCTGTAGAAGGATAGAAGGTGAAGCATTCTTCGGCGTGTATGCTGTACATACACTACAAAGAGTATTAATACTTTGTGCTGTAGGGGTTATTGTCTTCTTAGGATTAGGGATTCTACTTCTTTGTTCAAACGATAAACATACAGAATGCAAGCTACATTATGAAGAATACTCTTTAGGCGAAGGCGGAACCCGATATGAATGCCTACCGATAACAGCAGATGCATGCAGCCCCAAAGGAGGTTTATCATTATTAGAAGCCGAGGAGATATTTGTATATTATGAATTAACAAGTTTTAATCAGAACGATGCACAAGTATTATCTAGTAAGAGCTCCCGACAGCTAGCTGGAGATATAATAACAAATGCAGACGAGCTAAAAAGCTGTGAACCCTTTGTCTCAGCTGTAATTGATAACACAACTAAGATTCTACATCCGTGCGGGGCTTTAGCCTTGCATGTATTTACAGATAACTTCTTATTCTTTGACTCTCCTCCAGATGGTCCGGGGGGCCAAGGCACTGTAAGACCTTTACAGTTAAAACAATCAGCAGCAGATATACTTCCTGCTGCTGCTGCATTACAGCAGCAATTCCGTAATCCTCCTGCTGCAGCACGTGCTGCAGCACGTGATAAAGTATATTTCTGGATGTCTGTTGAAGATAATGATGACGGTAGAGAAGGCAGAGGTAAACCTGAAGAAGGCTTAGCTTGGGCCATGCATGAAGCATTAAACTTTAATGAAGCGGGTGATATGGTCGAAAATACACACTTTATTCAATGGATGATACCTTCAGCATATCCTTCATTCCGTAAGCTGTACGGGAAGCTAAAAGGGCCTTTAAAGCTGCCTTTATATGCATATATATCAATTAATTATGATGTTAAACGATTTGGAGGCAGAAAGACTCTTATCCTTGTTTCGCCTTCTTCTCTTGCGGGAGGCTCTCTTTATCTTGCTATTGCTTATCTTGTACTCGGCTGTATTCTACTCTTCTTCTTCTTCTATTTAGCCTGGCGTCTTAAAACTCTTAAAGAGAAGACTACTGAGACAGATCTACGATGGGGCTCTGCGCTGCTCTCTAGACGAAAGAAAAAAAATAATTAAACTATATAAACTTATTTATGTATTTAAACAGATAATTTTAAGTATATTTTTATATATTTAAATATATTTATAATTATCTGTTTATTGATATATATATATATATATATATATGTATATATGTATATATGTATATGTATGTTTAACTATTTATCTATATCTTTATTATGTATTTATGTTTATATCTTTTTATTTATTTTTTGCTGTTTTCTTGTTGTTTTTGCTCTTCTTTCTCCCGCGCAGTATTATTATATTACAATCTTTTATTAATATTATAAGTGTAGATATATATATAGTTATATATATTTATATATATCTATTGTTTATATGCTTCTGTTGTTTATATACTTCTGTTGTTTATATATATGACTCTCCACATATATATATATATATATACTATAAATGTATATATATATATATATGCATACATATATACATATATA
>NW_013550420.1:6877-12050 GCF_000499425.1 Eimeria acervulina | reverse complement strand
ATGCATATATAGATGGAGATATCCATATGTGCATATATATATATATATATATATATATATATGCACAAATATATATTGAAGACGACTCCAGGTGTACGTACACCTGAGTTGCATGCATCTATATTCTATTCGTAATGCCTCGTTCAGACATAACCGTCTGTATATCGCCAACGCCTCATTAATTCTCGGTATCTGCAGCAGAAACAAGCAACAAATAATAAAAATAATAAGCGCAGAAACCTAATATTAAAGACAGAAAACAAATAAAAATAAACAAACAAATCAACTAAACAAACGAACGAAACAAACAAACAAATCAACATACAAATAAACAAACAAACAAACGAGCAGGTAGATATAACAAACCAAACAAAACAAACAAACAAACACAACAAAGAAAACGAACAAACAAAACGAACGAAACAAAACTGACAGACAGACAAACACAACAAACAAACAGACAAAACAAACAAGCAAAACGATCAGATAAGCAAAACAAACAAACAACATAGAGATAAAAATACATAATTCATATTATCACTGCCTACCTGCATGGCTTTAAAGGAGCCCCGATCTTTTGTCTGCACTGATTTTCTACTAAACACAACCAGAGAAGGAGATCTCTTCGAGAGCTAACTCTGCATGCAGGTGCATATACACCGCAAGAAAGAAATATAAATGCATTCAAATTCAACATTTATATCAATGGATGATTATTCCACTTCCGCATTCCCTTGCAAACAACAGCTCCCTATACACCCCAATACTACAACCAGCTGTCTTAACCACAAGCAACATGCAACACACATACTACTAATACTACTACTACTGCTGCTGCTGCTGCTGCTATGTGCTGCTGCTGCTGATATGTGCTGCCGCTACTTTTGGCGTTGCTGCTGGTCCTGTTTGCTGCCGCTGTTACTGTTTGCTGCTGCTGTTGCAGTTGCTGCTGCTGCAGCTAATATGCAGCTTCAGAGAGGAGTGTGCAATTGAGGTGTACGTACACCCCTCACCTTGGGGGATTCTTCTTAACTGCCTCTGTGTAGCAGTTTGCTGCGGGCCCTTCTGTGCATTGATCAGGGAAGAATTCAAAGAAGTTCTTCAATAGCTGCTGCTCTTCATCTGAAGGCCGTTCGGGTGCGTATGCAGCGTAGCTCCAGAGCTGTACGTACACCCCAACGCATGCAGCCAATGCAAGGGCATTACGAAGTACATACACCGCAAAACAACATGTGAGGCGGATGGGCTGAGAGAGAAGGAGTCATATGCTATATATTTAAGAATATTTTTAATTGTTTTCGATAGAACACCAGGTGTACAGAGACATACACCGCAGCAGACAGACAACCTGCACCCACCACCAACCACTGAGCGTTGCAAACATCTTCAGGTTCGTTCGTCTCATCGCAAAAGTGAAGCCTATAGTTGTTGTTCTTTGCTGCTGCATCTGCTGCTCCATCTGTTGCTGCATCTGCTTCTGCATCTGCTGCTGCATTTGCTGCTGCGGTTGCCGCGCCTCCTCCTCCTTCTGCTGCTCCCGGTGTTCGCTTTTCTTGCTGGGGAGCGGCCTCTGCTGCTGCTGCTTCTGCTGCCGCTTCTGCTGCTCCTTCCTGCTGCTGCTTGGGTGTATCTACAGCAGCTTGAAGCGCTGCAGGCTGCTGCTGAAGGCAGAGGAAAGGCACGCCCGCGAAGGGCTTCAGCCGCACAGCTGAGGCAGCGCATGCAGGGGAGAGGAAGGAGCTCCTTTTAACAAGAGTTTGTATTCCTCTTCTGAACCAAGTGTCAGGGCCCCCGATCCAGAAGGAAGAGAAGCAGCCCCACAGCTGAAGCCCTGTTGACTCCATGCCTCTCCCCTCCTCGGATGTTACTGGCAAATCAGCAGCTATATCATTACGCAGCCACCTAGATCGTGTAGGTAAAAGGGAAAGAAAACAGATCAAGCAACGCGCGTGTGTGTGCTTGTGTGCTAGGCGGCGCCGTCGAGGGGTCAGCCCCAGGTGTCTTCATAGGAGCAAGCTGAGGAGAAGATCGGCAGAGTTGATAGAAGAAGAAGCAGAAATACAAAGTGAAAGTGGAAATGAGACGAAAATACAAAAGAATGAAACCAGACAGTGTGAGAACAAAAAAAGAAGAAGATATTGCATATGCAGCTGCTGACGGCTCTGCACTGTGCTGTGCTCAGCTGTGTTGTGCTCGTTAGCTACAGAACTTCTGATTAAGAATAGGAGGGAAGTCTGTCTTTAAACATCTTTTTTCTGGTGTAAAGATTCAAATAACGCATTAAGATGGCTGAAACAAACATTTTGTTATGCGGAAAGCTGCTCTCGAACCGCCCGAGCTGTTAGAAGACCAGCCGTGGACCTTCGCGTGTACGTACACCCGACGCGACTTGTCGAACGCTTCCAGCGTTTGATGGAAAGAGAGGAATAAATCAGTAGTGCGCCTAAAAGTGCCACAAATTTGAATTTCCAGGTAATAAAATGGAATTTTAAATACAAGTATTTATTTAAAATTCCTTCTAGGTCTACATTTTCCCGATTAGAGGGATGTTCAGTGCTTGATTCAAGGGCCGCCGCTGTCATCGAGGTCCGCTTCCCTCAGCTGTGCATTCTTGACGCGATCTGAAGTAATGTTGTTCAAATTTCTTCTGCTTGAATACATTTATTGAAATGCATCAATGGAGGTGTACTGCATTTCCTAAAAAGTGCAGTTTCCCCTCTCTCCCGCGTACGGCTTCGCAGTGGAGCCGCAGTAGGGAGGCGAGCAGACCAACGGAAATCGACTGCTTTCATGAATGAAATTGTTGAATTTCTTCGGAATGCAATTTGTGGAAACCAACAGAAAAAAGCAAAGGCCTGAGGGGGCCGGCTGATACCCAGTCTGACCTCCGCGGCGGGACGCACAGATACTGGAACAAAACTCTTTTCTAGTTTAAATCGAGATGAAACAGGAGCTCTATTGAGATTATTTGCTCTCTTCTGTGCATCTTCTGAATAGGGCAAGTCCTCTGGTTTTCTTTGTACGTGTTCTTCTTTGAAGCTACTTAAAAAAAGTGCTGCTTCGCCTGTTTCTGATTGCGATAAGAGCTTTATCATCTAGGCATCGCACAGCGTACACTGTACGTACAAGTGGGGGTACGTACACTGGAAAGGTCCGCATATTCTGCATCAGGTATTTCGTTGGGTTGTGAAAATGGAGAAGGCGCCAGGGCTCTCTCTTCCCTTCGTGGATGCTGAAGATGTTTCAATCAGCGCGCAGCACCAGAAGCCCACCAAGCAGTGTACGTCTTGCGTTAATCTTTACTTGTTGAATGCATTGCACATCTATGTAATTCTTCTTCTTCTGCACTATCCAACCCCCTGTGTCTCTGCGTCCTGCATCTTGTGGCCAGAATGACGCCTTTTGCAGGTTGTTTTCTGCTTCCTAACCTGCTGCTGTTGCTGCTGTGCTGCTGCTGTTGTTGCTGCTGCAGGTAGCAGCGGAGAGTGGGATTCATCTGTACCTGAAGAAGGCCGTGCATTGCTGGATGAAAAGGGTTTAATTCCTGTACCGTTTGCAACGCGTGTTGTGAGTTCTTTAATAGCGATGCTGCAGGGAGTGGAAGTATTATGCAACTTGGCGATATTATATTTATTTAAAGATGATTTTCGTATAGATCCAGCACTTCTAGCGGTTGTTCTGGGGGCTCTTCGTCTACCTTGGACGGTGAAGCCTCTCTGGGCTCTTGCTGCAGATAATTTCCCTCTATTTGGATATCGTAGAAAATCATATATCTTTTTAGGTGCATCTATGTGCATCGTTGCAACCCTAGGAATAGGCTTAGGGGGCTATAAGTCTCTTTATGCAACAACTCTGCTTCTTCTTCTATACTTCTGGGGTTCTGCTATCTGCAATGTCATAGGAGAGGCCCTTGTAGTTGAAGCTGGAAGAAGAGATGTAAATGAAGAGGCTACAGCGCGTACTGTGTCTGTTTTCTTTGCTTTCCGCAAGCTTAGCTTTGCTACTGTTTCTTATCTGTCTGGATTGCTGCTGGCAGTGATGGCGAAGCAATACGTCTTTGTTGTTGCTGCTGCACTGCCTGCTGCTGTTCTTTTTGCTACTTTTGCTCTTGAAGAACCGCAAATTCAAACAGTATTACCTCCAAAGCAGCAATTCAAAGAGCTCTGGAAAGTTCTCAAACAACCCGTACTCCTCAACTCAACTCTATTCATCTTCGTCATGATGGTAAACCTACCTGCTATTCATGCTCCTGCTGATGCTGCTGCAGTTGATGCTGCTGCTAATGCTGCTGCAGCTGATGCTGATGCTGATCTTGTTGCAGCTGATGCTGCTCGAAATGCTGCAGATGAGGCTGCTGCAGGAGGTGCTGCTGCTGCAGGAGATGCTGTTTGAAATGCTGCTGCTGCTGTGAGTGCGCATGCGCATAAATGAGGGTATTGTGTGTTGCTGAATCATGCTGCTGTTTCTGCTGTTGTTGCTGCTGTTGCTGCAGGCGACTCCGTCAGCTGGATCTATAATGTTTTATTTCATGACGAACGAACTGCACTTCGGGCCTGAGTTGCTGGGGCGTATGGCGTTGTTCCAGAGTTTAGCTTCTCTAGGGGGTATTCTGGTGTATATGTATTGCTGCAGCAGCACCTCTATTCGCAGACTTCTTTGCGTTTCTACTCTGGCCGTCACGCCCTTCTGCCTGCTGCCAATTGTTGTGTGCGTAAAACCACACCTCCCTAACACTAATATTAATTCAGACGCTAATAAATGCATGCAGCAACAACAAAGGCGAGAAAGCAGCAAGCAGAAGAACAGAGAAAAGCAAATTTGGAGAAAGATAGGGAGAGAGGAAGAGAACAGTTATTTAATCTTTGCTACTTTATGTGCTGATATTTATTCAAAGAAACACCATTATCTATATATAATAGTGTTTCTTTGTATAAATATCAGCATATGCATAAATTCACGCATGTACATGCAGTTACAGTTGCTTGTGGATGCATTTAGAGAAGGAGAGGGGGATATTTTCTCGAGTTTTAGCCTTTAGGGGATGAGGGTGGTGATAAGAAAATAAATCCTCTGCTGTTTTTTCTTTTTCCCTCTCACCACTGTGGTGTAATTGGGCCTATATGTAGGCAGCTATGCAAAGTGCATATATATATATATATATATATATATATAT
>NW_013550420.1:0-6777 GCF_000499425.1 Eimeria acervulina | reverse complement strand
ATATATATATATATATATATATATATATATATATATATTTGTTGTTTGTCTGTTGTTTGTTCAGCATTGAAAGGTGGAATGTTTCTCTGGGCATTCCAGATTCTGTATTTGTGGTCACTGACACGGTTCTGATGGAATTCGCAGGTGAGATGAGCTGAGGTGCCTGTACACCCGAAATAATTTCGTTTGGATTATTCAAATTTGTATCGTCATTTCATTTCTTTTACTTTTTGTTTTCTTTTTTTAATTTTTCTTGTTTTTTTCTTTTGTTTCGTTTCTCTTTTCTTTTGATTCATTTGCTTTCTTTTTTGTTTGAGCTGGATCATTTCGTCGTCTGATTGTTTTTCTTTTCTTTTATCCGGAGTTTCTGTCGTTTTGCTTGTTGGTTTTGGTTTCGTTTGTTTGAGGCTTCATTTGGCTTGGTTTGTCCGTGTTTCTTTTGTTGTTTCCTTGGTGTCGCCTTTGTTTTTTCGTTTCGTTTCTTCTTGCATTTACGGTTGTTTTTTGTGTTTATTTTCCCTTGTTTCCTTCACATTCATGTCATTTTTTTTATTTTGATCATTTTTCTTCCTTACGTTCTCTACAGGAGAGTTTCAAGCAATGCCCATTTTGGTGTTGGCCGCTCGCCTTTGCCCGCCGGGTTTGGAGTCGACGATTTACTCGGTGCTCCTCTCTGCATACAACTTGGGTCTGGGGTTAGGCTCGCTGGTTTCTGCAGGATTAACGGCTGTACGTCGATGCATCTATATATATGTTTTTATTTGTATGCATAATATATATATATATATATATGTATGTATATGTAATTATAATGCATGAGTATTTACATGTATATATATATATATATGCATATATGTATACAGTATATAATGGGTCTGTTAATATCAAATAAACATATGTAATTATGTTCATCACTGTATGTTGACACTGACTTGAAAGAACTGCTAGTTGTGTGTGTTGCAGGTGTTGCATGTACATTTTGTTTGTTTGTTTCATGGTTTACGTGTTTCATTTATTCGTTTATTCACGTTCGTTTTGTTTTTTGTTTTATTTTTCTATCAGGCCTTAGGAATTTCATCAACGAATTTCAAAGGGCTTTCTGCGTTAACTGCAATCTGCGCAATCTCGAATTTGCTGCCTCTCTGTCTTTTATGGTTAATACCCTCAACAGTGCGGGGCCCGCTGTCTCCCTCTCAACTCCGCATAGCAGGAATAAAAAGAAGACATAAGAACCCAGCGGAAGAAACAGATTCAACTGCAGCAGACTCCGATGCAGCAGCTGCAACAGAAACATCCGCCAGCAACTCCGATATGGAAGCAGGTAGCAGGCCTTGGCGAGCTGGTGCAAGCAGCAGCAGCAACAGCAGCAGCAACAACAACGGCAGCAGCAGCAGCAGTGATGGATCTGTAACGAGAAGAGGTACAGTGCAAGTTGTTGATGGAGATGGTACTGAGGTATACGCGCCGTTTATTTCGCGAGATTCATTTGCTGCTTTGCATGCAGAAGAAGTACTCTTACAAAGGCGACCCTCTAAACAACAAAGCATATTTGAATGCGGGGGCTCTGGTGAGTGCGCCGTCCCCTCGCAGCAGCAGCAGCAGCAGCAGCAGCAGCGCTGGTAGACAATTGCATTGTCAGCGCTTCGCTTGGTTTGAGCTGTACGTACACCCCACGCTTTCGGTGTTCCATGCATGATGGTGTATTCTCTGACGAGAGAGAGAAACAGAAATATATAAATAAATCCACAGACATACTATTATTAAGTTCAATGACAATATATTATTATTAGTAATTGAATTTAGATACAATAGAAAAGAAATGAAGAGAGCAAATAAAATGTCTGCATTTAGGCTGAGATGGAGAATATATTTGAATTAGTGGTTTGTATACAAAACAGCAAACAACAAATGAAGCAAATGTTACTCTAAATAGCAAAATACTAATCTGATGACGAATATTAAGACAAGACAAAACAAAACAATAAATAACAACCAAACAAAACCAGAAGAAACGCAAAGGGAAGCACTCAGTTCTATGCAGTTGTTTTTTCTATAGGAAAATCAGGCATATATATGACAGACAAAATTCATAAAACAAACTTCATTAATTTAATTAAGTCAAATAGAACCAAATAAAATTACAACGATGAAAACTCTAAACAGGATTTATGTTCGCCGCAGTTTCTGCTTCACTCTCCCTGACTCTCCCTCCTGTACGTACACCTAAACGGTAGCCAGATAATGCATGCATGCATTAATATTGCATGCATGCATTAATAGTTCGTGCATGCATTAACAGTGCATGCATGCACGTAGGCTGTATGCAGATGTCTGATGTGCATGCACTGCGTATCTTTATAGCGGATGCAGCATCTTAAAATTTTAAGAGAAGGGGAAAAAAATTTAAATTCCCATTATTCGCCCGTAGGCAGCAATGAAAATATATATACCGCTGACAGGAGGTATAACTATCTATCGATATATATATATATATATATGCATATATAGATGTGTATTATTATAAAGCATGCGATAGAAACATATTGGATACAAGTTCATGTAAGTGATATTATATATATATATATATATATATATATATATAATATCATTTATATTACCTAATATATATATAATGTGTATTATTTTTTCTGTTGTTGCTTTCTTGCGTCTCTTCCAAAGAGAAGGGACTGCCAGTAGAGCGGAGAAGCGAAGCATATTTACGGTGTACGTACACCGCGTATATTCACTGCATTTTTCTATTTAAAGAGAAGACTGAGATTGCTTCTCTGTTGCAGCCTGCTAAATCCTAAACCCTCAACTCATCAAACCCTAATAATAAACCCTTCTCTAAACAACAGCCTTATTATCTAAACCCTAATTAACGCTGGGCTCCCTTTGTTTGTATTTACTCCAAGACAAACAAACAACTCTGCGCTCCCAACTGAAAATAAATAATTCTTTGTCTCTGCATTTAGACAAAAATATTCTGCTGCGGTATATACACCCGGTCAGCTCTCACGAACAGCAACAAACAAAGGAAGCCCAACAGATTTGTATATATGCAATACAACAACACTTATATATATAATACATATATACATATATATATATTTTATATATATTATATATATTGAATATGTACATATTGTATATTATTATTATAATATGTGCATAATATATATACATATATTTATATTTATTTAAAGAGGAAGTCTGCAAGTTGAAGGAAGCACAGAAGGGGACCTTTAACTGAGGTGTATGTATGATGGATGCATTGCATGCAAATGGTGTATAATGATAGGCGGCAAGCATTAAACAAGTAATTATTCTGTTTGCTTGGTATAAAAGGCAGGTAAGGGTTTAAAATAGATAAAGAAGAGCAGCAGAGAGACAGCAGAACACGAAGAAGATCTGCAACTGTTGTGAGAAAAGAAGAAGACAGCAACAGTATAGGGTAGAGCTAGATAAACAGAGTAGAGGCATTAATGGAATTAATGCCTTTACTAATTGAAGGAAAATAAACAAATGCGTTATTTGAAAAGAGGGAGAGCCTCAGACAAACCAGAAAATGAATTAGGAATTGCTTCACAGCCGAAAATAAAACAAAACAGGCGAGAGCTGCATGCAGCCGCCTCTACCTGTAGGGAAGAATTAAGGAGTAATTTGTTATTTAAACAAAATAAAATGATTCACTCCATAAATATTAATAAAGTTTATACATATTTAATTAAAAACTCACGAGTAAATCTCAAATACTTAAAGGAATTGTTCGGGGCTTCTTGCAGAAACCGTATATGCATGCTTTGCTAGATATATGGACATTACGCTATAATTTGAGTGGTAACATCTCAACAAAACGTCTACTTTTTAAATAAAATCATTAGAATAAGTGTAAAAACATGAAAATTCTCTTTATTTTAGCTTCTTTATAGGCAGAGAGCTGCAGCTTCCCTTCCGCTATCATCGTTGCGGTGTACAGGCAGCTCCGTTCTACCTTAGCATTTTGCAGGTGTTGTGGTTGTATTATTTTCTTTCTTTATTGCATTCACATATAATAAAATAACAAAATAAATAAAATAACTTATTTATTTATTATTTTCACTTTCGTTTACCCGGTTCTCCCCACTAAAGCTGAGTTCTCCCTCCTGAACGCGTTGCAGAAGTCTGTTGAATATTTTGTGTTTTTCTTCGTTTTCTTCCTTATTTTTCTGCTTCTTTCACGATGATGTCTTCTAAAGTGTCCCGTCGTTTCTTATTTTCTTCGATTTCCCCGAAATATTACACCAGATTCCCCAGTAGCAGCTTCCTTCAGCAGCGCGAGTATAGCAAAGAGGTCCACGATCACTTCTTTAATCCGCGAAATGCAGGTAAATTAAATGCAGTAATTTATCTTCATCTTCTTTCTTTGATAAACACATTGGCGTTTATTTGACGTCTTTCTTGTTTTGTTGCTAAACCGTCTGTTCTTCAGGATGTTCGTATAATAATGTATTGGGTACAGCTTTGCTGATCGCCTGTGTGTTTTGTTATTTGAATGGGGCTTCTATCGGTTCTTATCAATTCTAACGAACACCTTCAAACCCTAAACCCTAAACCCTAAACCCTAAGGCGTGTCAGGAAGGAAGCTCTTAGCTATGCCATACAGTTCCGGTTTAGGGTTTAGGGTATAGGGTTTAGGGTTTAGATGTTTCTGCAGGCTCCTTTGATATGAACGACCCCGAGAACAAAAACAAAGTGGGGACGGCAATAGTGGGGAAGGCTGCATGCGGCGACGTTATAAAGCTGCAGGTGAGGTTTAGGGTTTAGGGTTTAGGGTTTAGGGTTTAGGGTTTAGGGTTTAGGGTTTAATGGTATCGACAGTAAACGAGTGAGAATCTGCACATTTATAGTATGAAAAACTGCGTCTGAAAGCCCTCTTATTCGCCTTCAGTGCTGAATGCTCATCGCTGAGTCTCTAGGGTTTAGGGTTTAGGGTTTAGGGTTTAGGGTTTGTGTTCAGGTGAAGGTAGAGGATGGGAAGATAACAGACGCTCGCTTTAAAACATTTGGCTGCGGGTCAGCGATTGCTTCGTCTTCATATGCGACAGAATTAATCAAAGGCAAAACGACGCAGGAAGCGCTGAAGCTACGCAACACAGATATTGCAGGTTTGTTTATATAAATATATATAAATATATATAAATATATATGTATATATTTGTATGTTCCTTTCTTTGTTTCTTTCTATTTATATTTATATGTTTATATATTTGTCTATCTATTTACTTATATATATATTTACATTTATTTGTTTATATATATATGTATATATGTTTATTGACATTAATACATATATCTATTTATGCATCTATATTTACATATACCTATCTATATTCTTATATATATATATATATACATCTATTTATTTATCAATTTACATTTATATATATTTGTTTATTTGTTTATTTATATCTTTTAATATATATATATATATTTATTTATTTATCTATTTATATATTTATTTATTAATTTATTTATATATTTATTTATTTATTTATTTATTTATTTGTGTGCAGCGCATCTGAATTTACCCCCTGTGAAAATTCACTGCAGTTTATTAGCAGAAGACGCAGTGAAGTTAGCGATCGACGATTATAACAACAAACAAACAAAAATAAAAGAATTTAAACAGTAAAATTAAAAATAATATTCATTTAAAATACTCGTCTTATTTCAGGGTGTCTGAGGGTGCCGAGCTAAAGTGCGGTGTATGTATGTAGCCAGCAGCAGCAGCAGCAGCAGCAGCAGCAACAGCAGCAGCAACACCAGCAGCGGGAGTAGCAGCAGAAGCAGGGGCAGCAGCGGAAGCAGCAGCAACAGCAGAAGCAGCAGGAGAAACAGCAGAAATAGCAGGAGCAACAGCAACAGCAACAGCAGCAGCAGCAGCAGCAGCAGCAGCAGCATTGCTGGTGGGGTTTCTTTCTGTTCTTTCTGCTGTTTGTTCCGTATTTTGTCTCTTCTCTTTTTTATTTTTCATCAAAGTAAAAAAGCAAAAGAAGAAGAGAGGCGTCGGCGGAGTTTATTATTTATTTTATGTGTAAATCGTCTGCTGTCCTTTCTTCTTCTTCTTTATTTATTTATTTATTTATTTATTATTTTGTTCTCTGTTTCTTTCTTTATTAGAGTTTGCGATTTTGATTATTAATTTTATTATTTATTCTGCTGTGTATATAAACCCTAAACCCTAAACCCTAAACAACGACTTACATTAATTTATTTCTCTTTCTTTTATTCTTTTGCTTACTCTTTTACTTATTCTTTTATTTATTCTTTTGTTTATTCTTTCATTCTTTTGTTTATTCTTTTATTCTTTTACTTGTTCTTTTATTCTTATTCTTTTATTCTTTTATCCTTTTACTCTTTTACTTATTCTTTTATTCTTGATTTTATACCGCAGTGTTTGAGGAGATCGATGATTAAGTTGAAGATTTTGCATTTATATATATTTGCTGCTGCTGACGCATTTAAATAAACTTTTATTTATTTATTTTCTTTGCTTTTCTTTTATTCTTTTTTATATCTTCTTCATCATTCGTTGAAACAGCAGCTAAGGTATTTATTTATCTGTGCCGTTGCTGCTGCATATGAATTTGATTAAACAAACAAAAATTATTTTACTTCATTTTATTTTATTCTTCTTCTGCATTTACTCACTGAGGTGTACGCGCACCTACAGAAATTCAAATAGACAGACAACCCAGCTGTAGTTCTAGACATGATTATATATATATATAAATC